>NC_134862.1:14637500-14938750 GCF_049852395.1 Peromyscus maniculatus bairdii
AACCAGAACAAACTGCTGGTATGAGACATTAAGAAACTGGGCCAAGTAGGCTGGGAGGATGGGCCAGTGGGTAAAGGACTTGTGCAGTGCTTACAAGGACTTGGGTTTCATCCCCCACACTCACAGTCTAAAAATCCAAGTCTGGTGGTATGTGCTTGTAATACCAAAGCTGAGAAAGTAGAGATAGGTAGATTCCTGGGGGCTAGTGAGAGAGCTTGCCTTAAGATAAACATGTGAGCAGTTCTTAAGGAACATCTGGCTGAGCACTGGTACAACACACACACACACACACACACACACACACACACACACACACACCAACACATGCACACACACACACACACACACACACACACACACACACACACACACACACACACACACACAGTCACATTCACCAGGAAAACAAGGGAAGGAACAATTGATAGTCTTAATGCTATGCTAATATTTTCCAACCTGAACCTGCAATTTTGTCAGATTCATCCACCAATATCTGTTTAGCTTTAAAAAGTCAGAGATTTAAACAGCTAAATACATCTTCTCCTTGTTTTATTATCCATACTACTTTAGAATAAAACAGACATACTGTATTATTGGACTTTGAGATGGTTTCATATGTTAATTCTGTAAAGATCATCAATATTTAAACACACAGATACTCCATTTGAGAATATCCATAAAAGAGAAAATCATCAATATTACATTACAGATAAAATCACTTCCACTCTAGCCTATGATCTTCTCAATTCTCTCAGTGCTGACGGGAGCCTATCACATCTTAAAGCTTCCACCCAAAGCAGAGGGAGAGGGCAGCTTTATCTTGCAAACCTTCACAAAGAGGACCATTCACTGGAAACAGCCAAGAAGTCTTAAGTCTTAAAGGCCCCTCATTGGGTTGTTCACAAAGCTAAGACACTCAATGAAAAGGTATGGTTATGCTTCAGTTACTAGAAGAGCTGAATGTCAGTCAAGAGCATCAGGGAGTGTCTGATGTTAGCAGGCAGAGGTCAAGGCATTCTGTGACAGGCCAAGAGTACTGGCCAAACCCAGGCATCCCACAGGTGATGATGTGCACACTGTCAAAGAAAGCCCTGTCAAGAAATAGAATGAAGGGCAGATGTGACAGTGCCACATTGCAGGACATAGAGTTATTGAAAGTCTTATTTAATATATGCTGTAAGTCATACACTGGCACATTTTCCATATTTTGCAACCAGGTAGGACTCAGTTTATAAATAATAAAGTGCTGAAATTCCTGAAAATAAAAAAAGAACAAGACAGGATTACAGAATTAAAATTGCTTGTTCAAGATTATGATATGTGATGATGATGCAATTTGACCTGTTTTAATAAGATTTTATATTCAAAATTCTTAACTCACAAAAGAGAAAATTTTTCAGTTGTAGATTTTGGTATGTTTATTATTTTGGTATGTTTATTATTTCTATGTGAGAAAATTGGTCAAATAATTTTGGACTTTTACTATGTTGTTGAGAAATACATTAACTAAATGACTCAATCATTGCTTAAGTGTTTCCCTTACTTTTCTGTCAAATGCAGACATTTCATATGGTTATGAAAACAATTTTGCATTTCTGTTTGCTAAACTGGTATTATTGCCACTCTGCAAAACAACAGAACAGTAAATACTAGTCCCAGGTCTCTCTTAGAAGTGTCTGGGGTGGTGGATAGGGGTTCTTTACTCCAAGCCTGCTTGGAGAACATTGAGAATGGAGGGTCTTATCCTAGAAGTACATTTTCCCATTACCATAGCACAATCAGCTTCCTGTTAACAGCACTAAGCTTTCTACAATTAAAGCCATGGTATCTGGTCTCACTTTGCCCATTTTAATTTTGTTTAGCTCTGATGTTGGTTGTTTTTGATCTTTGGCTCTTTGAGGGCCGGCCCTTTTGGGGGCCTTCCACCTAGCTCCCAAATAAATCACACACAGAGGCTTACTCTTAATTATAAATGCCCAGCCTTAGCTTGGCTTGTTTCTAGCCAGCTTTTCTTAACTTAAAATTATCTCACAACCTTTAGCCTTTGGACTTTCCCTTTCTCTTACTTTTGTGATTCTTACTTCACTCTTATTCCATCGCTGGCTGTGTGGCTGAGGGGCTGGCCCCTAGCATCCTCCTCTTTCTCTTGCTCCTTGATGTCTCTTCCTCCCAGATTTCTTTTCTATTTATTCTCTCTGCCTGCTAGGCCCTCCTATTTCTCTCTCCTGCCTCTCTATTTGACCATTCAGCTCTTTATTAGACCTTCAGGTGTTTTACACAGGCACAGTAACACAGCTTCACAGAATTAAACAAATGCAACATAAATAAAAGTAACACCTTAAAATAATACAGATCTATAACACAGATCCCTTTCTCATCAGACTGCATGTTTTTCAAATGATTATGCTCTTTTTTTTTAAAACCTCAATTCTTATGATACCAAAGCTAAAAGCATCTAGCAACAACCATAACAGAGCACGAATCCAATACTGCCTTGGAATTTATTCCACTAGGTTTATTATCCATTATTTTACAATTATGTTTCATTCAATTTTTTTAGGACTTTAGCAGAATGTAGACCAGTTCTTTGCCAGAATATAGCATGAATTAATTACATGTATTCTAATTTCTGATAGAGTACTTCATGCCATATGAAACCTAATGAACAAAGTCTATAGAATTCATATTTCTGGTAGTGATTTGATCTTCTAAACACTGACCATAATTGCCTATTAAGTTCTGCTTATAACAATTTATGGTTTCTCTAGGTCACATCTATTCTGCATTGACCCCACAAACCAGTTCCAAAGACCTAAGAACCAAATATAACATAGGAACAACTCCAAATCTCTGGGGCCAATTTTGTGTTAGTTCTTTTGCCCACAGCTGTGACAAAACAACCAACACAAGAAATTTAAGAAAATAAATTCTTCACAGTGGCAGGAGGATTTCAGGACAAATTTCAGGATTTTATTTTACCAAAGTAGGGGCAAATTCACAGCAGTGGCTTACTACATGAAAATATCTTTCTTTGTTACCCAACTTACACACAATACTGGTTCTCTAAGTCTGACATTCTTGGTTTCTTGTTCTTGCTTTTCAGGAGTAAAGTAGACAAGGAAAATGCTGATCCCAAGTTTCCCATAAGAAAACATAGGGCATTTGCAATATATATATATATATATATATATATATATATATATATATATATATATATATATATATAGTGGCTAATATTGTCTATATATTTTTAATAAAACAAAAATGTCTAATTTGGGGTTCATGGTTTCAGAGTGTTAGAATCCATGATTACAGAGCAAAGGCATCTTGATCTGAAAGGTGGAGAAAGAGAGAAAGAGAGAGGGAGAGAGAGAGAGAGAGAGAGAGAGAGAGAGAGAGAGAGAGAGAGCATTGGGAATGGCACAAGTCCTTTGAAACCTCAATGCCCACCCCTGCACCCCCATAACAAGTTCATGCCTCCAGTCAGTCCTTCCCTATAGTTTTTTTTGGGGGGAGGGGCAATACCCAGCTCCCAAATAAATACATGAAGACTTATCCTTACTTATGAATGCCCAGCCTTAGATTGGCTTGTTTCTAGATAGCTTTACTAACTTAAATTATCCTGTTTCTCTTTAACTATATTGTGTCTCTTGGCTTTTTACCTTTCTTTATTCTATATATCTTTATTTTCTTCTTATTGCACGGCTGGCTGTGTGACTAGGTGGCTGGCCCCTGGCATTCTCCTCTCCTCCTTTTCTTGAGCCTAGATATTTCTTACTATTTATTCTCTCTGCCTGGCAGCCCTGCTATCCCTCTCCTGCCTAGCTATTGTCTGTTCAGCTCTTGATTAGAATAATCAGGTGTTTTAGACAGGCACATTAACACAGCTTTACAGAATTAAACAACTGCAACATAAAAGACTGCAACACATCTTTACATCATTCAACTAATATTCCACAACACTTCCCAAACTGCTCTACCAACTTGTGACCAAATATTCAAATATATGAGCCTAAAAGCCCATTTTCATTCAAGCCGCCACATTCTACTCTCTGACCTCTTTGGTCACAGTGAGGAAATACTGAACCACAGGAAGGCCAAAACCCAGCAGGGCAAACTTTGTGTAGCTCCATGCACAATGTCCAAGGACTTAGATGTTGCAGAAAAGCTTTGTTTTCTGCAACACACTCATCCGTCTTTTGCTGGTTCCACACCCTGTCTATACCACTCCTTGGAAAATGTCTCATGGTGCTAACACCTCCAACATCTTGGGGTCTCCAATGTAGTCCAGGCTTCATAACCTTATTCAATAGCTTCTCATGGCTTCCATCCAGGGACTCCCTGCCACATGCCTGTTCTTAGTAGATCTCCTTAAGTTCAGAAGATTTCTCAACCCATGTATCCTTCATGACTCTAAAGCCAGAAGTGCATGGACAGAATTGCCAGCTTGGCCAATATAGGCTGCCCTGAGACACTCCACACCAAAGAAATTAATCCAATCACCTTTTAATTTAGCCTCAGGAGGATTTTTAGAACAAGGGCAGAAATCAGCCACATTCTTTCCCAACATATTACAAGAATGGTCTCTTGGTCAGTTTTTAATAGTCTTCTCCTCTGAAATCTCTTGAGTTGGGTATCCATAGTCATGTGGATATCAGAAAGACTGTCCTTGTTTACAGCATTCAACTGTTTTCCTAGATTGAAGTCCCAGTGTCTTCTACACCCCTTCAAAACCAGCATGATCACGGTCAGATCATATCAGTCATAGCAATAACCCACTCCTAGTACCAACTTGAGTCTTAGTTACTTTTCTATAACAGTGATAAAACACCATGGCAAAGGCAACTTTTAAAATAAATTATCTAGTTTGGGGCTTACGCTATAGAGGATTAGTGTCCATGATGCCAGAGCAAAAGTATGGTGGCAGACACAGCTGAGAACTTACATCTTGGTTCTCAAATGAATTGTGGGGAGAGAGAGAGGGGGGTGGGATTATTTTGTTTTGTTTTGAGATAGTCTCTATATAGCCTGTGTTGGCCTTGAATTTTTGACCTTTCTGCTTCATCTTCTCAAGTACTGAAATTACAGGTATGTGACCTCATAACTAGAAGATGCAATATCTGAGTTTTGTATTGTCTAGGTTTCCCCTGAAGATCACTTGGGATAATGGGCAAGAAAAACCCATTAATTGAGAAAAGTACAGTAACATCTGCAATGTTATTGTTTCATATAACAATTGAAATCAACTGTACCACATTTCCAAAATGCTCTTTGGCAACCTACATATGTATAAGCTCTTTTTCAACAGTGTGGGGTCATATAAACACCATTTTCTCCAGAAAATAAACAGAAAGGAGTAAACATCTTGTGGCTGTTTATTCAGACGTAAAACTGCAAGCTCATCTTGGTAACGGACTCCCAGCCCATTCTACTTTCTTAAGGATGACTTCCTAGCAATCGATAAGAGTAGTCCATTAACAGAGCAGCTGGTGTGGCAGAGACTGTTGTAGAAAACATTCTAAATGAAGCTAATAAGAGCATGTGAGAAAGGAAAGAAGGCTGAATTGAAGTTGAAAATAATTTATTTCATTAGCACTAGACGTAAATTGCAGTGTAATGGAATTAATCATTTGAAATGGATTGTTCACTTAGAAGTTATAAAATACAAGCATTCCACTTGGTAATGTTCTCCCCCCCATGAATAAATTTGTTTTTAAAGGATTTGTTTTGATTTAAAAGAGCAAAGGAGCTGGGTCAGTGGCTTAGGAGTTAAGAGTATGCACTGCTCGTGCAGAAAAGCTGAGTTCTGTTCCAGCACCTACATTAGGAGATAATGTAATAATAAACACCTGTAACTCCAGCACCAGGAGATCCAGCACCATTTCTGGCATTCACGGGCATGAGTGCTCTTATTGTACATAACTGTATGCAGACTGTATTAGCCACGGTTTCTATTTCTGTGACAAAACACCTTGACCAAAGAGCAAGTTGGAGAGGAAAGGGTTTATTAGGCTTACACTTCAGCATTGTTGCTCATCACTGAATGAAGTCAGGCCAGGAACTCAAAACAGGGTAGGATCTGGGAAGCAGGAGCTGATGCAGAGGACATGAAAGGGGACTGCTTACTGGCTTGCTTCCGGTGGGTTGCTCAGCCCACCTTCTAATAGAACCCAGGACCAGCAGCTCAGGGATGGCACCACCTACCATGGGCTGGGCCCTCCCCCTTTGACTACTAAATGAGAAAATCCCTTACAGCTGGTTCTCACCCAGGCATTTCCTCAGCTGAGACTCTTTCCTCTGATGATTCTAGCTTGTGTCAAGATGACGCACAAAACCACCCAGAACACAAACATACATGCAATACAGATAAGTTTGAAAAATAAAATAATTAAGAAATTAAAGAGTAAAGAAAATCATGAGTTTCTCTCAGATCTTCTTGGGAAGAGGAAAGATACAGCATTCTTTCCAGGTAAAGCCTCCTGGAAAGGTGGACATCATCCACCAAAGCACTGCAGTGAACTAGGAAGGTCAGTCTTTGACTGCACGGAGTATGTGAAGGGAAGCCCATGGAAATCTGCACAAGGGTGGTCCAGGATCTCCAAGTGGCTAGCCAATGAATGTTGTGATTGGGCAACACAATACAACATGGAGCTGCAGCTGAACTGATTTGCATGTTCTGGGTTGTAATGCCCTATTTGCATGGCAGAGTTGCACAACAGGAAATTATGTGTACCGTGTGGACCAGTCTCACCTCCAGACCCGTACAATGGCCTTGGACTTTGAATTGCATGGAATCTTACTCTACAACTTCCCCAACCCCCAGCTCATGACTCTTCCCTGCATTGGTGTGCTAGTACCACCCATTCTGCTGCCCTCTTCCTGTGTACTCAATAAATCACCTTCCTATTCTTGTTTAAAGGATAAATTCATTCTTGGCCCTCTAATTTCTCTCCTGCTACTGTAGGGGTTTGGAACCCAGTCTAATACAGATGACATGAATTTGATAGAATACATCCTGAGAAACAAACAAACAAACAAACAAACTCTTTTAGGGGCTGGAGAGGTGGCTCAGTGTTTAAGAGCATATACTGCTCTGCAGATGACTTGAGTTCAGGACTCAGCACCCACATTGGGTGTCTCACAACCCCTTGTAGTTCCATCCCTAGGGGATCTGATGCCATCTTCTGGCCTCTGTGGAACCTGCACTCATGCTATACACACACACACACACACACACACACACACACACACACACACACGCACGCACACGCACACGTGCACACACACACGTATCACTAAAATATAATTTTAAAAATGAACTCTTCTAAACATTTGGTCCATTCTTTGCTGTATTGAAAGTAATGCCTAATTTTTCTAGTTATGAATAATCTTTCTCAAAAATCAACATTCTTGTCATAGGAGTGACAGTAAGTCAATTCATTAACAGTATTATAGGAGACCTACATTTTCTTATTTGCAGCCTTGACTATAAAATCATTGATGAAATATTTGTGATAGAAGGCATCCCACATATCAAATTTTAGAGGTCATAGCTCACAGCTCTCATATGATTCTATAGGATATAATATAATTGGTTTCAGATGAGAACCAAAGCTTCCCAACTACAAGATTAGCACTCATTTCACACAATTAAGGATGGTTTTTTGAGAAAGTGCTCTGGGTACTTTTTTATTCATATACAGAATTCATTTAAATTAACTTGAAATGAAATAAAGACTTATTTCCAAGAGATAAGGCTAGAGAACCAACATCTGGTTGCTCTAGCCATCATAGATCATTGGTTTATTTAATCTTTTTCATAATTCTCTCCCATGGAATTTTTTGTGTATAAAGAATCTACATTTCAAAAAGATGAATCTGTCCTTGAAGGACACAGGGCAGGTGGGAGAGCAGGCAGAAAGGTGAACCCAATTTCTAAGTGTTTCTAGTCCATTTTACCATCTCTTCATTGGTTTTTGAATGCTATAATGTCTTACTTTCAGCCAGAAGGAAAAGGTGAACAATGGAATTGTGCTCACATTGGGAACTTCAAGTCTACAAAACTGTGTTACTCTGATGAATAAACATGGTAGTGTTTTTTTGCACAACCTAGAGCTCTTTCCAGGAATCATATTAAATGACTTTCACTGTGTGCTCATTTTACAAGCTATGGGATCACAAAGAATCTGAGTGAACCAGCATATGGGTGGAGTCAGAAGAAAGTCACTCACAGAGCTGGAGACAAGGTGTTGGAGTTACAGTGCCTAAGGCACAACCATTAGGAAGGCGGTGGTTGTGTTTAAAGTCTTCCAAGTCCATGAATTGCAGAGAGAAAGAAGCTCTTACACCTTGTTCTCCACATACCCATTTGTACTGACCTTGCCAACAGTAAGAATTTGTCCCAGGGTTCTGAAAGATATTGTGTCCAGGGAAAGTCCAACTGGAGGGCATGGAATGATGTGTGTTTTCCTCTGTCATTCATTGATGCTCACCTGAATCCGCTGGTTTATGCACCTGCGCATGTCTCTTACTCCTAGCTCCCACTTTCCTCTGTGCCATTATTCTAATATTAAGTTAGTGATGTTCCTTCTTCTTGGCTCCTCATTTCTTCACTTTAACTTCTTCAGTGTCTAGAATTTATGGACCTCTTAGAAAAGAAATACTCTTCCTATGATATGTTAAGGAAATTGTGAAAATAATGACTCTGAGAGTTCAAGGATAAAATGGAGTAGCCTGGAAATATTTATTGTAAGCAGTGCCCACCATCAATCAAGGCAGAGAGGCCTCAGGGTCTCAGAGGTCAACAATCAGATGCATCTGGGTTAGAAGCCAGACATACAGAGAATACAACAGATATGTGACTCTGTAGAGATACCTATAAGTAAAGGTCGCTCTCCTTTTATACACAGGCAAGGTCTCATTACTGGAAGACCTGTGAGGTATTGTGGGTGATATCCAATGGAGGTATGGGAATTACACAGGTTGTCTGAGATCAAAACTAATATTAAAGCACAAATAGCTTTGAACCCATTGGATCTTGTACAACTTGTATAGGTAAGACACTAATGGGACCCAGTTTTAGAAACCTACACTAGGTTTATAAATAGGGTTTCCAGATAAAATATAAGATGCCCATTTACTGTTGAACTTGAAATTAACACTGAATAACTTCTGTATAAATATGTCCCAAATATTGTGTGAGGCATAGTTATACTAAAATAAATCATATCTGAAATTCAAATGTAATTGAGCATGCTACATTTTTATTTTCTAAATGTGTAACTTTATTTATAGAGAAAGTTAGAAATTGCTTATTTCTACTGATTTTAGGACTCAATATTCTTTTATATGTATGCATGCCTATAGTGTATATAGTATATATGCACACATAAGTACAAGTGCATGTGACCACGTGTGCATGGAAGCCAAAGAAGAATGCCTAGTGTCTCCCTTTATTATTCTCCACTTTATTCCTTTAATACAGGGTCTCTCTCTAAAGGAGGCTGGCAATCAGCAAGCTCTAGGAATCCTGCTGTCTCCATCATCCATGGTCCCTGCTTTACATACTCCTCGTTGGCCATATTCAGCTTTTTATATAGGAGCTAGCTTGAATTTAGACTTAAATCTTCATACTTGTGTAGCAATTGATCTTACCCACAGAGGCCCCTTCCAGACCAGGATTTGATGTTCTTGTGGAAAAGCTGATGGTGGAAATAGAGACAAAGGGAACTTGGAGGCATGAAAATTATGTGAACTTATTTCTTTTGAAAAATGTGCATAATAAAAATAGGTATCGGCTGGAAAGATGGCCCAACCATTAAGAGGCCTTGTTGCTCTTGCAGAGGTCTGGAATTCAGTTCCCAGCAAGCACTAATGTTGGGCACCTCACAAGTCTTTAGCTCCATTTCCAGGGACGTACACACAGACACATGGACACACACAGACACACACAGACACACACACACACACACACACACACACACACACACACACACACACACACACAATCTTTTTGTCTTAAAAGTAGGAATGTCCATTTATAGCAAGCATTGAATGGGTCACTCCCTGTATAGAGAATGTTGAGCATGGAGCCCTCATGATTAAGGAGGGCTGAGCACAGAGTTATCCTTCCTAGGGAGAACTGAGTGCAGGCACCTCTCATGTAGAGAGTATGTAAATATGCACCACCAGGGTAGGGAATGCTGAGCACAGATTTCTCTTTTGTAAGAAGTACTGACAAAAGCACCTTCTCTGTATGAGATGCAGAGCCCATGCCTTTCCCCTGCATGGCATGCTGAGTCCAGGTATGTATGAAATGCTGAGCACAGGCTTGGCGCATAGCAAGAACTCAATAGATTGCAACCATTATGATAGTCAGGGATTCACAAAGACAAGGATGGGAGAGCAAATGAAGAAATCAGTAATGTTATTGGTGTAGCAGCACATCCTGAAACTTCTCTAGTGTTCATCCCAATCCACTTCCCACCAGAAGCTCAGCATCAGCCTTGTGCGTCCTGTCTAAAAAACAACCAGAACGAAGTGACAGGGCCAGGAGCCCACAGCAGCTGTGTGGAGATACCATACTTCCTTCCTTCCTTCCTTCCTTCCTTCCTTCCTTCCTTCCTTCCTTCCTTCCTTCCTTCCTTCCTCCCTCCCTCCCTCCCTCCCTCCCTTCCTTCCTCCCTTCCTCCCTTCCTTCCTTTCTTTTTAAACTTATTGATTCTTTGTGAATTTCACATCATGCAATCTGATCCCATTCGTCTCACTGTCCCATCTGTATCTGCCCTCTGCTCTTACAACCTCCACCCAAAAATAAAATAAAATGAAATTTAAAAGAAAAAGAAATCTCACTGTGGAAGCTGTAATGACAGCAGGAGAGTTGACCATGCTGCCCACCCCCTTCCCCCCCATCTGCAATGAGATGGTGTGAGCAAGGGAAAGATGCCTCCTGCCACCACCTGCTACCTGGGGCAGGGCAGGTGGAGAGCTGGCATAGGGGCGTGAGAGCAAAAGAGCTGGCTCTGCTCCTCATCAGCTGCAGCAGTGGGAAGAGTGGGCCCTGCACCTCTACTGAGCAGCACAGTAGAGATGGCCCTGGTGGTATGGGTGCAGATGAGCCTGCCTGAGGGCATGAGGACAGGAGAACTGGTCCTGTCCCTTGTTGCCTGCTGCTTTGGGTGAGCTAGCAGGGGCAGTCCTGGAGAGCTCACCCTGGTGATGAGGATGAGGAGGAGCTGGCAGCTACCACCCAGGCCCAGAACCAGGACTATGAGTTGGCTCACCACAACATACACTTCATCTATGAACTGTTGAAGCACATGAAGGGGCCATTCCTGCAGATCGAAAGCTGCAAGATCTCCATGACACAGGATATCCAAGAGAAGTCTCAGTGAAGGTCCGGTATTGATGGCATAGTGGAAGCCAGAGGCCTCAGACCAGGCCCATTACTCATGACAATGGACACTTGCAAGTAAAGATGTATGGACTAAAGGGTGTGTTGTGTGACACACTTTCTTTTTAAGGTGAAGCAGAAGAGATTTGCTGGTGCCATTTGTGCCTTTGTCAAATGTGAGGCTGAGAACATGTGGATGTGGGTGTCAAGCATAAAACAGCATTCAGTGGGCAGGCACTGGAGAAGGAGAAGCAACCTTTCTGTGTCACTGTCTGCACGCAGCCAGGCTTTGAAGAACTGGAAACTGTTCGGGAGTCAGGAAGAGGAAGGCCTGTCAGGACAACTTGTTAACCATTTTAGGACAGATTATTTTCTAAAAGCTTTTATTTGGGGGCCCAGGATAAGGGATTGTATTGGGCAAATAGCCCTAGCAAATGCAATTCATCAGTTTTTGATGGAAAGCCTTTCTTCTTGGTTATAAACATCTAAATAATCCATAGTGAACATCACGAGTTATTGGAATCTCCAGCAAGCCTTTAATATATTCCTTCCTGGAGAATGTGGTCGTGTTTTCTAAGCCTTTATTGGAATATGAAAGTCTCCTATAAAATGTATTTCAGATCATTTAACTTTTCTATCCTCTGTTCTGAGCCAATGCAGTTATGCATGCCAGCAAGTCAAGCTAAACCTAAATACTCTAGGATTGAGATTAAAAGGTTCAGGATGTGAATTAGGGCTAATAAAAAAACAAATGCATTTTTGCATATGCCACTGCTGTTGCTTTTAAAAAAAGATGCTGCTCAGAGGTGTAGTGTAGGTAAATTCAGTGATTTTTTTTTTCTTAAAAAAAAAATTATGACCACAGAAATCAGCCCCAGGTGGTTCTGCTGTTGTAAATTAAGGTTGATCAAAGAGACACAAGTCCCTAAGGACTCTTATCTCAGGACATTAAATCAAGTGCCTGTCATTGCATTTTTATAGTTCAGGTCCATGCTGTCACCGATGTTAAAAATTGAGACTGATCATTGGATTGGAGCAGATAGTTCACAAGGCATCAGTTTCCACTGTTTGGGTAACCTAGAGGGTCTAAATACATGGGGAAAGCCCTACAATTGCCCTGGGTATGCTGGAAATTTGGGAACCACAATGAAGTTTCACAGGCTAATCCTGGGTGCTATCCAAAACTTTCTGGGCAGCTGGGACTTTCCCTCCAGGAAAGGGGCTGGAAGATCATGAGACTCAGCAAGTAAACAGACTTTACTGGCTTTGGAAAGCTGAAACTTACAAGATCCACAAGGGGTTTCTCCTCAGGGCTATAGAAGCAGTAAACCAACTGGGGGCTGGGTGGGGTCTATGACTGGTGGAACTGCCCAGAGCAGGTTCTTCCACCTGTTAAGATGTCTGTGGGTTATGCAAAGGAAAGAGTTCCAGGCCTGCAGCAGGTGGGATGGCCTTTCTGTGATGCAGCTGCCTTTGGTTCACTCCTAACCCATTTCCTGTAAGTAAAACCAATTTGGACTTTGATATAATCTCCATTTTTGTCTGTCATGGACTCCTTATTGGGGAGGGTAGACATGTGTATGTCGTGTTGCCCAGGAAAAGTCTCATACAACATAGGGTAAAAGGAAAACTCGGGCTAAGTGTAGGACTAAGTCTGTCATCTGAATTGAGGCAGTCAGTGTGCAGGGGCATGTGCTGCTGTCTGTCTGAACTAGACAATGGATTTGCCAAGGGCAAACAGACTCTTGATGCGGAGACAAAGGAGGGCAGGGTTTTTAAAGTCAAGAGGTTGCAATCACATCCCCACTAGTGCAGCCTCAGGGTTTTTTAACAATGTAACCTCCAATCTTGTGAAACATCACCAGAGGCCATTCCTCCAGAGGAGCAAAACTGTGCACATCAGGATCTTTTTTCCTGAGGGAAGGAGGACCCTTTTGGTGTTGCAAAACACTTTGTCAAGAAAAAAGAGTCTTTACCTGGAGGAAGCCTGCTCTGGGTCAAGGAATCACTACACTCTTAATGGGCTTAACAACTTGGTGATTTATAACTTTCTTGAATGGATTATTTCAACACATTCCTCCTCCAGGATTGGGAGAACAGGCACAGCAGAACAGATGTAGTTGGGAAGGTGACCTTGACATCAAAGTGCAGGTCATGTGCAGAAACAGAGGTAGAGAGGGAAGGGGAAGCTGTTGCTAGTCTATCAAGAACATGTATCACCATTCTGGTGTATTTGGTGTAGGGGATGAAAGCCTGGGCCTCCTGCATACCAGGCAAACTCTACCAACAGAACATTACATACAGCTAATTATAACTCTTGCATCTCTGATCTGGGTGTTTATTCCTTCTCTGAACTTGCTGCCAGCTTTCTGGTGATGAGGAAGTGGGGTAAGCGAGTGGAACAAACCTTCACTACTCCTTATAGGAGAGCCAGTGTCTGAAGATACAGAACAGGGAAAGAAATTATGCACAGATGGAATATTCATTTGACTATTCAGTAATAAAAGTAAAATTCTTAAGAAGATTCATAAACTATGGGAGGCAGTGCCATGCATTAGAACTTGAAGAAAAACGTTTATGAAGAGAACTTATGACTAGGTGTGGTAATTGCAGTACTCTGAATGCTGGAGCTGGAGGATCACAAGGCGCAGGTCAGCCTGAGCTTCATGATACATGGAGAGACACTGACTCACAACATACAAAATAAACAATAGAACACATTGCCACATTTACATTCAGTATTTTAAGACTGAAAACGAAGTCACAGAAAACTTAGAGGCAAGGACAAAGTTTTTCTAAGTTTTTAGCTACCCTCTAAATGCAGCATTTTTGATCATCTGCCAGGTGCCGAGTTCCTCACCAGGTTCCCGAGACAGAGCAGCAGCAAGATGAAAACAAGCAGCTGGTCGCACTTAAAATATAGGTTGAAAATTAAATGATACTGGAGATCTTGCCAATTATAAACATGTCCTCTAATTTTGGAGCTGTGACAACTTTTCATGAGAACTAAAAAGCTAAAGAAAGATGAAGGTCAGACATGGAGGCACAGTGCAAACATGAAAACCAGTTAAAATTGCTGACCTGTTGAGTCAAACCCAGGGTGCCTGTTTGCTCATTTACCAGATGATTAAATGTCCACAGCCCAGTTGAACATTTTCAGCTGTACCAAATGCTCTAATCTGTGATGTTCAAACCTGGATTTTTCTCAGACTAGGTAGGCGGTGATAATGATGATGATGATGATGATGATGATGATGATAAGGTACTGAGGAACTGACACCAAACCACATGATCAAATCAGAAGAGTGGGTGTTAAGGCCAGAATGGCAATTGATAACCTGTGACTATTATAAAGAGTGGGGGTGGGGGTGGTGATGGAGATGGCTCAGTGGTTAAGATTAAGAGCACGTGGTGCTCCTCCAGAGGACCCAAGTTCAGTTTTTTTTTTTTTTTGGTTTTTCGAGACTGGGTTTCTCTGTGTAGCTTTGCGCCTTTCCTGGGACTCACTTGGTAGCCCAGGCTGGCCTCGAACTCACAGAGATCCGCCTGCCTCTGCCTCCCGAGTGCTGGGATTAAAGGCGTGAGCCACCACCGCCCGGCCCCAAGTTCAGTTTTTAGCACCTGCATGGTGGTTCATTACTGTCTGTAACTCCAGTTCCAGATGATATGATGCCCTCTTCTGGCCTTTCTGTGGGTACTGCATGCATATGGTTCACATAGATACATGTAGATGAAACACTTGGACAGGTAAAATAAAAATAAATAAATCTTTAAAAGATAGAAAAGGAAGAGGAGTGCTTTCATAGAAATGAAGCAGAGCTAAATTACCCTCCAGATGCACTTTATTAGGACAGTTAACATCAAGGCCTGAGAGAGAAGCATACCTGCTGGCCTAAGGAAGTGTTTCCCTGGGAGAGACAGCCATGGTGGACAACAAAGCAGGGGTCCTTGAAGGGATGTTGTCTTCAGTTTGTAGAATATTAGGAGAGACAGAGCATCCTGGACAAGAGCAGCTTTGTGGGATCCTGAAAGAAGGTGGGGCAGCTTCTAGGTAACCCAGTTCCCTTGGATCTCAAGAACTAATTAAGTTCCTTATTTTTGGTTTGCAGGGGAGGCAGGATTAAATGCCATACCACATGACCTGGCCTAGATGTTGGATGTCACAGGTCACAAAGTACAGTTATGACTCAAGGTCCATCTCACAGCTACGAGGGAGAGGAGGAGAACTCTGGGTGAGCTACAGGGTCACAGCATGCCTGCTTGTCAACTCTGCCCCCCCCCCCACAGGGGGCGGCGGCGGCTATAGGAGGGGAGCTTGGAGTGGCAGCAGGTAGATCGGCCATCTCACAGTAAAGAGCACTGGTAACTTCTGATGTAACTACCCCTTCCCTGTGTCTCTTCCCACCCTCCTCTCTGCTGCTTTTGGTGTTCCCTAATTATCTGAATCTAGTGGAAGAAAGGTTCACCTCAGGAGTCTGAGAAATCCCCAGGTACTGTATGGTAGAGGTATGCTGTTGTACCCTGCAGAACTTCAAAACGCACCACACTTGAATGCTATATTCATACACATCGTATGGTGTATGGCAGGGCATACAAATATTTAATGCCTATGATGGTCAATTCTGTTGGTTCACATAACAGAATTTAGAATCATCTAAGACACAACTTCCAGCCTCACCTATGAGGGATTATCTAGATTGGGTTAGCTTCTGAGATTGTCTGTGAAGGATTCTCATGATTAAGTTAATTAAGGTGGGAGTGCGGGAAGCACCATTCCCTGGGCTGGGGTGCCAGACTGACTAAAAAAGACAAAGGCAACTGAGTATTAGCACTCCTCAGATCTCTGCATCCTGACTGAGACTGCTGTGTGATCAACCCCTCAGCCTCCTGTCACTGTGACTTCCCCACCTTATTGGACTGTAACCCAGGACTATGACCCGAAAGAATCCTTCTGCTCTCACTGTCTACCATCACTACAGGAAACACAATACAGCGCCCACCTGCTGACCCCAGGCTGTGGCTTGTTTGAAGAGTCCTTCTCAAAGGAACGTTTCTCAGTGTTGAGGTGCTAACTGCTAAAGAACCTGCAGTTTGAATACAGAAAAAAACTAGCAGAGAAGCAAACACACGAGGCTTCAAGTGGTGAGCTGAGAAAGAGGTCAGGTGGGGACATCAGAGGACTGGGAAGTTCCTGTCCCCTGTGCTCCATCCAACAGAAGCCATATGGAACTTGGTTAGACCGGCCTCTTTCTCAAAAGTAAGAAAATGGATTACATTTTTATGTGCACCCTGCCAATTTTTAATTTTTGGCAACAAATTCATTTTTATAAAAAGTACCTAATAAGCTTAAGAAAACCTATCTATAATTTGGATTCAGCCAAGGAGATTGACAGTTTATGATTTTTCTCTAAGAAGAATCCTTCATGGTGGTGTAGCACATTCTATTTTTACATTTTTATCTCTCGATGTATATGATGTGCATATGTGCCTTTGTGCATGTTAATGTGACACACATGTGCCATTGAGCCTACATGTTGATCAGAGGACAATCTCTGGGATTGGCCCTGACGGTCTGTCTATTTGACAGTCTATCTAGTTTCTTGTACAGAGTACAACAGGCTAGCTAGTACAAGAAAGTCTGCCGATTCTCGTGTTTCCATGCCTTCCTAGCTCACTGTAGGAGTTCACGAATTATAGATGGTCAACACTGAAACCTGCTTTAGGCGAGTGCTGGGATTGGAACTCAGTTTTTCATGCGTCTGTGGCAAGTGCAAAACCCATGAGCCATTCTCCTAGTCCAGTACGCTACAGTTTCGTCTAGCTTCTTAGATGTTCTTTTTCCAGAAACTTCCTTTCTGTCTGCTCTCATGGGAATGTGACCTTACTGTTCCTCAGCTGCTTATATGCAGCTGGGGGAACTTTCTCTCTGTGTTCATAGCCTTATCCTTGATGCAGACATTGGGCAGGTACCCACAGACATCCCAACTTAGATTCCTACCCTGAAGAGTGAGTGTTAGTTCATAATGCCGTATACGAAACACCCACACTGAATTTTTGCAGTGCTCATGGATTCACGATGAGATAATTAGCAATTACTTCACTTCCCACTGAGCGGAATGAGCCGAGGATTAGCTTCTCTCCGTAGATTACACATTAGAGAGAAAAATGTCAAACAGCAAAGTAAAGCGGGATGCTAAGTCTTCCCACACAAGCATTGCCACAGTCCTAATGAGCCAGCTTTTCTGTCACACTTGCAGCTAGCGGGAGATGACCTAAGAATAAGTCAGAAGAGCTTTCCATTGCAAGAACTTTATTTTGTCTCTAAATATAAGTGGAAAAGTGGGTCAATTGGCACTTACTGGAGTTATTTTTCAACTAGAGAAAATCAACTGTATTTTGGAAATACGTTTTGGAAAAGTTACTCGCCTTATTTTACATGGAATTAAGAAAAGCATTTTACTTTAAAGCAGATAATTCCTGTGTGTGTGTGTGTGTGTGTAGGGCAAAGGACAAATATGGTTGCCATTCCTCAGATAATGTCTAGCCTCAGTTTTGAAAGGGGTTCTTTCACTAACCTGGGATTTACCAAGTACTCTAGGCTGGACAGTGAACCAATCTCCACATCCCCGACACTGGGATTACAAATACGTGCCACCAAGCTTGCCAAGCAAACACTTTACTAACTGTGCCATCCCCCAGGCCCATTTTTCAACTGAAGAAAAACCTCTGGTACTTTGCCCTGTCCCGAGGCCACTCTTTGGCAGTCTGTTCACCTCTTGGTGTTGCTCTCCCTCTATCTCAACATCTTAAATTTAAAATCAAATAGTCATAGGACTAGGCAGCAAGGCAGAGGCAAGCTGAGGGAAGTGGTCAGATCACTGAGTTCTTTATGTCTGTCTATGGCAGGGCATATGTACTTATCTAACATGTACACTTGATACTGCAGACAGCACCTCTCCACATCACTGTGTTGAGAAGAAGGGCTATAGGGATGCATCTCTGTGCGTGTGCCATTTAGCCCACTTTCTGCTGGCTGTAACAGTGTCATCATTTGAACATACAATGCCCCACAAAAGCCATTGTGTTAAGTGGTGCTGTTTGGTAAGGTTGGGGAACCTTGAGGAGGTTGAATGTTACTGGGGGAAGTCGGTTCACTAGGCTATATAGCCTAGTTCCACTTCCTACCCTCCCTCTTTTTCCTGACCAGTGGGCATGCCTCTGCTTCCCTGTTTTTCCTTCAGTGGTACAATGTATCCTCTGGAAATGTACGCTAGAATAAACTCTTCCTTTCAATGACTCTTCTCAGCTATTTGTTGTAGCAGGAGAGGTAATAATAAAAAGTAAATGATACACTGGGTAATTCATATTATAAACTATCTTAACTTGGCTAATGATCTTGAAGGCTCACACTTATTTTCTGGCAGTTCAAGATAAGGTGACTAAAGAATCAGAAAGATTCTGTTTCTTCCTGGAAGCTGTTTTGTGTCTGTAGCTAAGTTAAGTTTCTGTTTACTGCTGGGCACCAGTGGCACAAGTCTTTAATCCCAGCACTGGGGAGGCAGAGCCAGGCAGATCTCTATGAGTTTGAGGCCAGCCTCGTCTACAGAATGAGATCCAGGACAGGCACCAAAACTACAACAGAAACCTTGTCTTGAGAAACCAAAACAAACAAACAAATAAACAAATAAATGGTTTCTGTTTACTGGCACCAAAACTACAAGAGAAACCCTGTCTCGAGAAACCTGAATGAATGAATGAATGAATGAATAAATAAATAAATAAATAAATAAATAAATAAATAAATAAATGGTTTCTGTTTACTGTAAAATCTGAGTTTCTCTTTCTCAGAATTGGGCTACACCCACACCAATACCTATATAATATTCAATAACAGATATTCCAGGAAGATTTACAGTTCTTGCTTCTGTAACCATGTGTGCTGGCAAAATCCCCTACACTATGATTTTGCCCTATAGAAGGGGCCTGAGAAACTGGTCTCATGAACCCAGACTTAGGGGGAGACTGCTGTCAATTCGGCTCCGATGTGTACATAAATAAAGCTTGCTTTATTTTGACCATACCTAGGGTCAGTGGTGCTTCTCCTGGCGTCTGTGGGATTAACAGTGACTTTGTCTGGTGTGGAGGACTACAAAGCTTTTTTTTTGGTGAGATCTGAGCTTGTTTTTCCCACCAGGGCCACATTAGAGGATTGCTTGACACTGCATGGTTACTAGGTGGTTGGAAGGGTCTACACTTGGCTGAGCTAGGGGAAGATCTTTTGCTCCACCCCTTGGCATTCCTATGAATCACCCTTTAGAAGAAACAGAAGAGATTGGTGGATAATGATCTAGGCCCTCCTGAGGCTATCCTGTGTTTCTATCTGTTTCTCTCCACTCTATCCTTCTATCTAATACCTTTTATCCCTCTCTGATCAAGAGTTCCCTGTCGTAAAATGTGGGAGTCAATCTCCCAGCTAGGCTCCCACAATCTGGTAAGAGTAATGTGTTGCTTTAAACTCATGAGCAAAGTAGAAGGGAAGCAGAAACATGGGAGGAGACAGAAGAAGGGTAAATTTGCTTTATAGCCAACTGCTTTGATACTGTTAACCCACTACCACTGGCTAAAGAAAGTAAGCTCTCTGTTAGGCCTGTTTAGTGTGGGGCTGGGTGTCTGTTTCCTCTGAATTGAAGCACACTATCCTAGAGGGAAGAGAGAATTTTTAATACCTAGGATTCAAATGGAACATTAAATCCTTAAAAGGTTTGCAGGTTCACAAGGTCCCTCCAAAGGTATAAGGGCAGGAAGCAACTCCAAGGTGCAAAGACTCTGGTGGAAAAGTTATACAGGGGACTCCAGAGATACATTTCTGCATTTCCCTGCAGTTGTCACCCATGCTGGTGGGTTTTCACTGCTGAAGCTACCTCTGAGTCCCCCTATAGGGTTGCTATAAGTAACCCTTCCTTAAGCTGTAAGCAATCCCTCACTTCAGCAAATCCTATAACTTCAGCAAACTCCCTGGTTCACTAAAACGGAATTCCACTCAGGAGGAATCTTTTTCTGTAGTCTGTCATTGGTGCCACATCTGGGTGAACAGATGTTTGCTCATGGCACCCTGAGAAAAACAATCTCACAACAGAAGATCCATAACTGTCATAGTTAATACTGATGAACTATTTGACAAGAGCTCCAATCACAAAAGCTCTGGACATGTCTGTGAAGTGGTTTCAAGTTTGGATTGAGATGAGAAGACCCAGCCTACATACCAGGGTGTCTTCTATGGGCAGGTATCCAAGACAACACAAAAAGAAGCAAGTTAGTACCCGTATCTATCTATCACTGCTGCATGCAGATAT
The DNA here is from genome assembly GCF_049852395.1 of Peromyscus maniculatus bairdii. NCBI lineage: Eukaryota > Metazoa > Chordata > Mammalia > Rodentia > Cricetidae > Peromyscus > Peromyscus maniculatus. The sequence goes on from NC_134862.1 coordinate 14,658,246, forward strand.
ATCACAAACATCTGCCTCAGACCCTACAACCATGGTAGCCTCAGGGAGAGCATATCACATAGACTCTTTCTTTCCTAATTTGGGTTTTATTCATTATTTGACCAGAGCAGTGAGAAAAGTAATTAGTTCAGTTATCTAAAACTTATATTCCACTGTTCCCCAACCCTGACACTGTTGCAAGCTTCTACATGAACTTTAGTGGAGACAAATCACTACCAAAGCATAACATCTACCAATTCTTACTTTCCATTGACCACTCTCGAGGTCTAACCTTTGTCCTCCTTCCCTTACTTTCCTTGTATATAAGGCTGGTGCAAGTTAGTTATCCAGCTCTGCTGTCAACTTTGGGCTTCAATCATGTACTTTTGATTGTGGGTTATCATTCAAGTTTACAAGTGGTCGGAGGAGCTACAGACAGATGCACCAGTCCCCAAAGAAGAACATTATGATGGCTGGGAGCTGCCAGGTAGAGCAAAAGGGGGAGACTGTGAGAAGACAGGCTGTGAGGAGGTAAGCAGCTGTGATCAATACATGTAGGTCAAGTAGCTACAACTAATGCCATAAAGCTTGTAAGGTTTGAAACCAAGGCAGCAATTGACATCTAGTTTGTGGTTTGAGGCCAAAACCACAATAGATAATTAGTTTCAAAGGAGCAATTACATTTATTTTTGTTAGAAGAATTGACCAAAGGGCATATTTCCTCTTTCAGGAGGGCATGTCCAGCTCAATTGACCTGATTGTCTCTTCCACTAAATTATTTCAATGGGTTTTATTTTTTATTCTAAAGCATTGCTGTATTTAACCCAGAGTTTTTGATGCTTACTTTCTACCTCCCCCCTGATGACGTGGAGATTTTCCAAATGTAGTGCCTGCTCTGTTCATGGGAAACATGACTAGATCCACTGTTCTCTGTTCTCCACATTCTCACCTGCACTTGTTAAGCCTCATCTTTTTAATAATAGCCATTTGGGACCAACACATTGGCTTAGCATGTAAAGGCACTTACCCCCAAGCCTGTTGACCTGAATTAAATCCTTGGATTCAACGTGGTAGATGGAGAGAAGTGGCTTCTAAAAGTTGTCCTCTAACCTCCATACTTGGTCCAGGGCATATGCACATCCACAAACATACACAAATGTACAGGTAAGTGTCATTTTAAAGTGAAAAAGTAGCAGCCATTCGTGCAGGCTCATTATCATTCTGATTTTTATTTTCCTGATCATGTGTGACTCCTTCCTGACCCATTTTCACAGACAGATTGGGCATTGTCACGTCTCCTGAGAAATGTCTTTTCAGTCTCTTATTCAGTTTTAGGTATTACTTGTTACCTATTGTTTTCTCTCTGCTTTTTGCTGTTGAGCTTTATTAATGTCTTATATATTTGGAATATTCAGTCCACATTAATTTTGCACATATTTACCCCATTCTATCTGTTGTTTATCACTTTAGTGATGGTTTGCCTTGATACTTTTCTTAATGTATAGTTTGACAGGAAGGAAGATTTATTTTGAGTTAATATTGTCTCCATTTTTTATTTGTTGTCTGCTTTTGACACCCTTTTTCCATTTCTCTTTCTCTTTCTGTCTTTCTGTCTCTTTCTGTCTGCTTCTTTCTCTCTCTCTCTCTCTCTCTCTCTCTCTCACCCCCCTCCTTGCGTATGTAAATATTTCTGTGCATGAAGATACAGGCCAGCATTTAACCTTGGGTGTTGCTCCTCAGGCACCACCACCTTGATTTCTGAGACAGTCTCTCACCAGCCCAGTCCTCACTGAGGCTGACAAGGCAGCAAGACTCAGGGAGCTGCCCATCTCTGCCTCCTTCATGCTGAGTTACAGATGTGCATCACCATCGCTGCCCTTTATCTGGACACTAGGGGTAAAACTCAGCTTCTCACAGCTCCCCAATTCACAAGGCAAACAGTTTACTGACTGAACTATCTCCCTAAGCTTTGCTTTTACCATCTTAACTAAAAGTTGTTGATAAAAGGAACACTTGACAGTGTTTCTCTGCCTTCTTTCAGTAGTGTCAAGGTCTGGCAGTTTATGTTTATATCTTCAACATGTTTTGATTGACCTTTGTATATCTGGTGAGATAAGGATCCCACTTCTGCCTTCTGCATTAGAAATCTAGCTTTCCAAAACCACTGGCTGGGTGAACACTTCCCTCTCCAATGCATGTTGTTGTCATCTTTGTGAAGGATCAATTGACTGAGTAGCTGTATTTCTAGCATTTCCATTATGTTCCATGGACATGTGTGCTTGTCTTATGAGAACATACTATTTCATAACATTTACTTCATAATATATTTGAAATCATTAAGTGTGACTCCTTCAGCTTTGCCTTTTATTCTTAGGATGACATTGGCTACTTGGGATGTGTGTAGATTCCTCTGAATTGTAAAATTTCTCCATTTTTTTTGTAAAGAACACCATTGAGAGTGTGGTTAAGAATGTTCAGAGTCATTATGTCACTTTAGGTAATATTGGCATTTAAACACTATTTATCATTCTAACCCATGAGCCTGAGTATCATTCCATCTGTTCCCTGGAAAACAGCGGGGAGGTTCCTCAGAAACAGTGAATTGAAAGCAGAAGCAGCAGATGATCAGCAATGGCACTGTTGGGCATGTGCCCAAAGGAAGTCAAATCTGGATCTGGAAGGGAAGTCTGCACCCCCTAATTTATTGTAGCATCATTCAAAACCGCTATCCATGCCAGAGTGGAGGAGTAACACAGAGTTATGTGCAGACACATATTGCTTAGGCCATCATTTCCAGTAATGCCAATGGCAATGGAGGGCATTTGATAAACTAAGAAAGTTACAGGCAGATATGACATAGCCTTACTTACAAGTGGAATTAAAACAAAGCATGCAAAAGCAGAGAGTAGAGTGGTAGGCTACCAGAGGTGTACTAGGGAATGGAGGATGGGAAGATGTGAGTCAAAAGGCAGGAAGCTTGCCAATGAAGAAGTTCCAGAGATTGAGAATCCAGATGAAAGACCAAAGCATATGGTCAGCATCAGCTAAAAATTTGGTGAACTCTAGAATCACCCAGAGAATGTGCTTTTAGGCATTCTTTGCCCTTAGCCAGGGGTTGTAGGGAGTGGAGGGAGTGCTCTAATGATCTGATTAGCTTAATTGGGGGAAGACCAGTCTACTGTGGGTGGCATTATTCCCTGGGCTGAACTTCTAGACTGTGAAAAAAGGAGAATGTGAGCTGAGCACTAGCGTCCAATTCTCCCTGTTTACCAACTGAGGATGCAATGTAACCAGCTGCCTGAAGCTCCTGCTGCCTTGACTTCCCCACCAGGTTCCACGCACGAGCCAGAAGTAAACCTTTCTCACCCAGGTTGCTTTTGTCAGGGTATTTTAACACAGCATCAGGAAAGTAACCTAAGTCACAAAGAATTCCAAGTATTATATACTTGAAATTTTCTGATTAGAGTTTCTTAGTGCAAAACTAAAAATGAAAAGTAAATGAATGAAATAGAAATTATGTGAAATGATAGCTACTTTGTTGAATAGTTTGATCATTTAGCAGTGCATACATTTGTCAGTGACATACCTTAAATATACATGTGTCAATTTTACCCCACTAGCTAAACATGTTTTTGAAAAAGGAAATGCCATAAAGAGATTATGAAAGAAGAAAATACGGTATGAACTCAAATGAGAGCTAGATGCATAGTTTTAAATACTCTAGTGCCACACTAACAAAAACTAGAGAGAGGGCTTAGGGGGTGGCTGACTAGGTAAAGTGCCTCCTATATAAGCATGAAGACTTGAGTTTGAATCCTTGGTGACCATTTAATAAGCCAACAATTACAGCAAATGCCTGTAGTCCCAATGCTGAGGACATAGAGACTGGCAGATGCCTAGAGATCCTTGCATCCTTGATGGACTGGTGAGCTCCGGGTTTGGTGAGAGACCCTATTTCAAATGTTAAGGTGGAGATGATAGAGGAGAACACTCATCATAGACTTCTGGCCTTCGCGTACACACAGATTTTTAAATGGACCCAAATTTATACATATAAGAACACATATGTTATATATGGACAGCACACAAACATTTTAAGATTTTCAAAATTAACTTGAATATAATTTATTTAATATGCCATATCACAGTAATTTTAATATGTAATTTATAGGAACTACCATTGAAATATTTTCCATTTCTTATAAAAATGCCTCTAATACTCAATGTGATTTTGTACTTCCAGCATGCTGCAGTTTGGATAGCCATACTGTAACTGCTTCATGGCCACCAACCGCTGCCTGTGATGTGTGCAAGCAGTCCCATAACCAGGGATGAAAGGCTTGGAGCCAGTTCAATGTGGATGATGTTGGGTGAGAATAATTTTTCTCTCATTTTAGCATGTTCAGCCATCCAGAATATTTTAAGACATAAGTCACAAAACTCCAGCACCCAACAGTTTTAATTTCACAGGTCTACATCAGTCTGGTACATTCCTGTTTCTAATGTATTGCCAGGCAATGAGAAGCTCTTAGTCCTGAAAACGTTCACAGTGACCCTGCTAAAAATGAGGGTTTAGGGAATTTGTAAAGTGTTTCTGCTTTTTTTGTGGGGGCAAATGTTGGTGGGTTCTTTGTTGTTTCTCTTTGTTTTGTTGTTATTGGTCTTATAAAATATATTCCAGTCTGACCTTGAACTTCCTAGTTAACGGAGGACATCCTTGAACTTATTGTCATTCTGTCTCCACTTCCAAAGTATTTCTACTATAGGAATGCACCACCATGCCTGACTTATATGCTGAAATGAAACCCAAGGGCCCACACATGCTAGAAAACATTTTACCAACTGAGCAATGTCCTCAGTCTTAAGTAGCACAAGGTCACACAGTTTCTGTGTATGATTTGTATGTCTCTTTATTGTAACTGGAGTCTATGCTGTAACATGAAAAGATGTGCTGAAATTATGTGTAAGATTCCAGTTTTGTTCAACAGTAGAAGCCCCACAGTGATGAGTTTTTGGGAGTGAGGCTCTTAACTATTAGCAAGTGAAGATACTTGTGTATTAATCTTAAGCACAGAACTATGCTTAGTTAATTTTGTATAATCTGTATTTCACAGTAAGACTCAAATATTGCTTAAATTTCCATTCACTAGGGAAAACATTTAGGCACAATTTAAACAATTACTGTGGGTACTAGAAAACTTTAATAGAGACATGATTCAATTTATTTTCAAATATCTGTAAAGTTCAAATAGTTGACTATATCTTATATTTACAGATGCATCTCCGTTTTAACCAGTTGATTATATTATCAACTTTGAATATTAGTATATAGTAGTTACCTCATCAATAGCTGAAGGGGTAAATATATTTATATACTGTAGTATCTGAAAGTATAGTCATATAGTCATTAGCTGCTCTATGACCTTACATTGTTTATTTGTGTCTTTGAATGTATGTATGTTCATGTGTGCAAATCTGTGCATGTGTGTCTATGCACCAGCAAGTGTGTACACATGCTCTAGAAGTTCCAGAGGTCAATCTCAGCTGTTGTGCCTCAGGCGATATTCATCTTCTTTGTTCGAGACAGAAACTCTTATTGCTGTGGGCTAGTTATGTAGATTAGGCTGGCTGGAGATTGAAACTCAGGAGTTCATCTGTGTATGCCTCTCCAGGGTGGGAATGATAAGGATGTGTCACCACATATAGATTTGGAAGTATTGAACTTAGGGCATACATGTAAGACAAGTAGTTTACCAAGTGAAACAACTCCCAGCCCTGAATATTTTAATATGTTGCTGAAGTGGTATGAGGAAGGGCAAGAAAGCATACTACATGCAGAAGTGCTATAATTCTTGATAGCATGTTCATTTGTGTATTTGAAACATAGGATAGAGTATACTTCAGAGTAAAACCTCAGATGCCAACCAGTTCCCTTTTTACCTGTGCTTCTGGATGGTGTGATTATAGAGTCCATTTCCAAACCTCCTTTACACCACAGGAGCCTGGGGCTGAATTACAAATTACCTGATGTTTTACATTCACACAGCACAGTGTGATCTCATAATGCATTGTAAGAAGAGTTGCTACACATGAATTTTTAAATGATTAGAAAGATATCTCTAGCGATGCAAGAAAAGAACCTTATGAAGTGAGCATTTTCTCAAAATTGGCCACACAAATGTAGATCAAAAATTTTAGTCAAGTGGAAACTAATGTAGGATTATTAGTGTCTAACTGGCATACTTTTCCAAATTGCTCACTTTCACTGCTAACATTTGGTCCCAAGTCTCATTTTTGTAAAGTTGACTGTGAAGCCCTCTTTCCTAACTTGATTTTCATGCCACATGTAAGATAAAGCTTGTGAAATAGTTTTATGCTATTGTTCAAGCCAGGGACTATGGCATTCCTGTTAACTGAGCTCGGGCTTGGTGCCAAGTACTTGCCACATTCACTATATGAAAAACAACCTCATTATTCCCATGTTACACCGGAAACCCTTAAACTCAGTGAGGGGATTAATTGGCCAAATGCCATTACAATAATTGGTCAAGTCGGCTTCAGGAGGTTCCTCGGGCCCCACAGCCTACACTACTCCCTGTGGGTTGTTCCAGTCATCTGTGAACATAGGTCCACTGTTTGCAGTTTTCAGCAGGGTAAGTATGTCGTTTACTATTTTCCTCCTCACTGAGAAAAAAAACACCTGACAAGAAGCTAAAGAGAAGAGGGGTTTATTCTGGCTGAGAGTTTGAAGATCTAATTCTCATGATGCTAGGGAAGGCGGGCTGGCAGGAGTGGGGAGCCATCTAACTGTAGCATTGCATCAGCAGCGAGAGCAGACAGCAAACAGGAAGTGGGGATAGGTGATGTCTCAAGCCCCTCCCCCAGGGACCTACCTCCTCCAGTGAGGATCCATCTCCCAAAGGTTCTAAATTTTCTCAAACAGTGCTACCAGCTGGAGGCATTTAAACACGGTTCTTCAGAGAACGTTTCACATTCAAACCATGCTTCCAATAGATATGTACCATGTAGGGTCTAAAACAAGAAATTAACCACAGCACTGCCTCTCTCTTCCTTTACGCCATTTCCATGGCAAGAGGATACTTAGATATACTGGGGTGTTAGAGCTGCACCACCCAGGCTGGGGGACCTGAGTCCTTGGGGTTACCCTGCAAGGCAGAGAAGAACTTGTCCAGGTGACTTCACAGCTGTTTCTTTTTAAAAGTCTTATGTAGAAGATGTATGCTATCGCTATCTGATAGAGACCGAAGAAATCCTTAGTTTCTCATCCCTACACTTTTGAGGTCACAAAACAATTCTGTTGTTTTTCTTTTCCATGTATATGTGGTGTGCATGCCTTGTATATATATGGTTTTCATGTGTGTGCATGTGCATGTGTAGATCATGCACATGCATTCAGAGGCCCAAGACTGATGTCAGGAATCACCCTCAGTCACTCACTATCTTATTTATTGAGAAAGGGTTTCTCAGTCTAACCTAGAACTTGCCAGTGTGGCTAGTCTTGCTCTCCTTCCAAGGCTGGAATTGCAGGTGGACTGCCATGCAAACTCAGTATTGGCTTAGGTTCTGGGGATCCACGCTCTAATTCTCATGCCAGCTGAGGTAGTGCTTGAACCACTGAGCGACTCCCTCAGCCCAGGATCAGAAATCAATTATTGCTTCCTTCATCTTGATGCTTTGGAAAGGTAATTCTCATGACTGCTATGAATGAAAAGAGTTCATTTCTCAGTTCATAAGATAACAGACAAAGTAAATAGAAATTTGACCCTGAGGAATGAAATCACTATTTATTGCTGGTTTTGACATGAAACATACTCTTTAGCCACGACAAACACTCTAGACCTCTATCTGTCTTTTGCAATGTTTGGACCTCAGGGAAAAAGTAGCAGCTATGACTCAAACTTGCCATCACTGACTTATTCCACCCCCAAACATAGCTAGCTGTTCTTTGGATAACATTGCCTGCAAACCATATCTATTTAAAACATTTATCAGGCTCCTCTGAGAGACTGGTTTATTCTGCTGAGGAATGATGCCTCCATGTCTTCCTCTTTCCCAACAAATCCACTACATCATCTCAGCAGTGATCACTCTTCCCAGCTGATGCTAGGTCACAAGCTATGAAGTGAACTGAGATATGGCTCATCAATTTGTGCTTTTCCTTGGGGCGAGAGATGATATGAAACTATGTAAGCTGAAAAATTTGGAGTAATAAATGACTGGTTTTGAAGTCACCATCAGTAGAATACACAACAGTGTGGTGTAATATATAATATTGTCAACTAGACTGTATCTAGGAACTACCTTTTGAGGGGTGGGGTGGGCAAGCCTCCAGACACACCTGTGAGGAATTACTATGATTAGACTAGCCAGGACTGTGAGGCATTATTTTGATTAGGTTAGTTGAGGTTGAACCACCTAAAAGTGAGTGGTACCAGTCCCTAGCCTGAAGACCTGGACTATATACAAAGGAGGATGTTAACTGAGCACCAATGTTGGTCTCTTCCTGCTTCCTGTCTGTGGATGCAATGTGACTGTGTCCTTTGTAAATCCAGAAGGCCAGGGGTCCAGGTTGTATTCAAAGAAGAAAAGAAGCTGAGAACAAACATGTATGTCTCTGCTCCCTGACACTCATGCAATGTGATCAGCTGCTTCAGACTCCTGCAACAATGCTTCCCTGACATAAACATGATGTACAATTCCCTCATTGTGAGCCAAAATAATGCCTTTCTTCCTTAAGTTGCTTTTGTTTTGGTATTTTATCCCAGCAATAGGAAAAATAATATATCTGCTCATGTGCCTTGGCCCTCAACCTCAACTAGTAGGGATCCTACACTTCTACTTTTCTCTCTCATTTTGTCCTCCATAAGGCAGATTGCTCTGTTGGCTTTTGCCCTTCTAATTCCAGTGAGACAACTCTTTTTTTAAAAATATTTTTATTTTATAATTTAATTTATATATTAGCCACGGATTTCCCTGCCCCCCCACCTTCCCCCCCAGTCCACCCCCCATTCCCATCTCCTCCAGGGCAAAGACTCCTCTAGGGATTCAGCTCAACCTGGTAGATTCAGTCCAGGCAGGTCCAATCCCCTCCTCCTAGGCTGAGCCAAGTGTCCCTGCATAAGCTCCAGGTTCCAAACAGCCAACTTGTGCACTAAGGACAGGTCCCGGTCCCACTGCCTGGATGCCTCCCAAACAGGTCAAGCTAATCAACTGTCTCATTTATCCAGAGGGCCTGACCCAGTTCGGGGCTCCTCAGCTATTGGTTCACAGTTTATGTGTTTCTATTAGTTTGGCTATTTATCTCTGTGCTTTTTCCAATCTTGGTCTCAACAATTCTCACTCATACAATCCCTCCCCTTTCTCGGCAATTGAACTCCTAGAGCTCCACCTAGAGCCTGGCCATGGATCTCTGCATCTGCTTCCCTCAGTCATTGGATGTGATTTCTAGCACAACAGTTAGGGTGTTTTGCCATCCTATCACCAGAGTAGGTCAGTTAGGGCTTTCTCTCGACCATTGCCAGTAGTCTATCGTGGAGGTATCTTTGTGGATTTCTGGGGACCTCTCTAGCACTTTGCTTCTTCCTATTCCCCCGTGGTCTACTCAGCAGAGAAAAACAATGATGTCATGAGATTTGCAGGCAAATGAATGGATCTAGAAAAAATCATCCTTAATGAGGTAACCCAGACTCAGAAAGAAAATCATGGTGTGTACTCATTCATAGGAAGATACTAGATGTAAAAAAAAGATAACTAGACTGCTACTCACAACTCCAGGGAGGCTACCTAGAAAACAGGACCCTAAGAAAGACACAGGGATCACCCATTGACAAAGAAATGGATGAGATCTACATGAGCAACCTGGACGTGAATGGGGGTAATGAAGGGCAAGAGTCGAGGGAAAGAGAGCTTAGGGGAGTGGGAGATCCCAGCTGGATCAAGAACAGAGAGGGATAACAAGGAATAAGAGACCATGATAAATGGAGACAACTCTTGCGAAGGACTCTGCTAAAGTTAACTTCTCAACTAGCCATGTTCCATGAAGTGCTTCCTTCTGTAGTCTTCCATGACCACATATTGGCCATAATTCCTTGCATTTCTCTGTTCAGGAAGACACTTGTCAGACAATCTTCCTTTTTCAGTTATTATGAGATCTTCAAGCTTCCCCTTAGAAGTGTCCCATTAAATAACACTGAGGGCTTGCATTAGGTCCCTCTCTTAAGTGTTTATTCAGAGTAAACAGTTACAGAATAATGGGACCTTTCTTGGGCCAGTGACTTAGGATGTCTGTTGTTGATTGTTTTGTTCTTTTGGGGGGCCCACAACCCAGCCCCAAAATAAGTCACACATGGAGGCTTATTATTAATTATAAATGCCAGCGTTAGCCTGGCTTGTTTCTAGCCAGCTTTTCTTAACTTATCTCATCCACCTTTTGCTCTGGGCTTTTACCTTCTTACTTCTGTAATTCTTACTTTCATTGTTATTTCATCACTGTCTGTGTAGCTGGGTGGCTGGCCCCTCTTGTCCTCCTCTCCTTGTTCTCTTGCTCCACCTTCTTTCCTATTCTTTTTTCTTTCCTTCCAGATTTCTACTTTTATTTCCCCACCTGCCAGCCCCGCCTGTCCTTTCCCCTGGCTTACTATTGGCTGTTTAGTTCTTTATTAGACTGTCAGGTGAGTGAGTCAACTCTCTGTAACTGTTTAGTCTGAATAATCACTTAAGAGCAGGGATTTAGTTTGATTCATTGTTTCTGTGGATTAAGTCCATGGCTGCTAGACCCTTTTGCTTCAGGCCTGTAATAATGTAATGTATCTTGGTGAGAAGGCAAAGCAGATGAAGAGTGTTCAGAACATGGTGGCTGGTAAGTGGGAGGATAAAGAAGAGGCCAAAGTCCCAATACCCTCTTCAGGGAAGCATGCCCAGTGGTCCTTTTCCCTCTAACATGCCCCACCTATTAAAGATTCTACCACTTTTTAGTAGTACTAAAGGCTAGAGATTAAGCTTTTTGTATACAGGGTACTTTGGAAGAAATGAAGATCCAAGCCATATGGATTTTAAGACACTGTGAACAAAAATTGGAATGTAATATGCTTGAGAGTTCAATGACTTGCCAGAAGTGTTGGATTCTAATTTCAGAACTATCAACTTATTGTGTGATTTTTGAATAACAGACTAATGTCTCCAACCTTCACTTTCTCCAAAGAGTAAAGTTTCAGTGAGTCATAAGAATTGATAAGAAAGAAATATGAGGCTCTTATCAGACACACACTTGTTTTCCTTGTCTGAACTTCTTATCATATGCTAACTTAGCTTCATCAAACTTCCTCATGGTGGGGTGGGAAGATGGCTCAGTTGGTAAAGTGTTTGTGACACAAGCATAAAGGCGAGTTTAGCTGTCCATGTGGGGTTCCCCATCATGGTCTTGACCACCTCTTCCTCATGCAATCCCTCCTCCTTCTATTCAGCTAGACTCCCAGAGCTCAGCCCAGTGCTTGGCTGTGGATCTCTGCATCTGTTTCCATCAGTTACTGGATTAAGACTCTCTGATGACAATTAGAGTAGTCACCAATCTGATTCAATAGACTCAATGATTTAATAGAGGTGCCAGTTCAGGCACCCTCTCCACTATTGCTAGGAGTCTTAGCTGGGGTTCATCGTTGGGGAATCCTGGGGTTTTCCCTGGTGTCACGTTTCTCCCTAACCCTGAAATGGTCCCTTCTATCAAGACATCTCTTTGGGAGCTCACAGACTCTGGACTGACAGCTAGACAGTCTGCATGACACTGACCTGGGCCCTCTGTGTGTCTATGTATGTGGGTGACAGTTGTGTAGCTTGGTCTGTGTGTGGATCCCCGAGCAGTGAGCTCAGGACATGTCCCTGACACATGAGCTGGGTTTTTGGAATCTTCCCCCCATGCTGAGGTGCCTCATCCAGCCTTGATGCAGGAGGAGGAGCTTGATCTCAACTTGATATGCTGTGCTTTTTTTTTTTTTTTTTTTTTTTTTGGTTTTTCGAGACAGGGTTTCTCTGTGTAGCTTTGCGCCTTTCCTGGAGCTCACTTGGTAGCCCAGGCTGGCCTCGAACTCACAGAGATCCGCCTGGCTCTGCCTCCCGAGTGCTGGGATTAAAGGCGTGCGCCACCACCGCCCGGCTGCTGTGCTTTTTTTAACTCCCATGGGAGGCCTGCCCTTTTTGAACAGAGGAGGACTGGATGGGGGGGGTAAGTGGGTGGTGGGGTGAGGGAATAAGGAGAGAGGAGGGAGGGGAACTGTGGTTGGTATGTAAAATAAATGAAAAAAAATTAAAAATAAAGAAAAGATGAAAAATGCAAATAAAAAAGATGAGTTCAACCCTAGCACATGTATAAAAAGATAGATGTGGTGGTATATGTCTGTAATACCAGCACTTGGGAAGTGGAGACAGCCAGATTCACTAACTAGCTAGTCTAATTCAATCAGTGAGCTCCAGTTTCTACAAGATCCTGTCTCAGAAAATTAATATGGAGATGGTAAGATGGATTATCAGCTAATGGCCCTTATCGCTAAATCTGACGATTTGAGTTCAATCCCTGGAACTTATATGGCAGAAGGAGAGAACCAACTCCCACAGGTTGTTCTCTGATCTCTATGTCTGTACTGGTATAGAACAAAGAAATAATATATAAGAAAATAGTGTCGATATCTTCTAAGGAATGACATCTGAGGTAGAATTCTGACCTCTATTCACCGCTCGTGCGTGTACACACACACACACACACACACACACACACACACACACACACACACACACACTTCCTAGTGGTTAAGACAGAGCTTTCTTGCCATTAGATTTAATATAATGCTTCTGTCTATAAAGCCTTTGTCTGCCTACATCTGATGAGCTTAAATTTAACAGTGGCAGACAAAGTGACAGAGATTAGAGTAAACCAATGAAGACTCTCCACCCACTAATGGGGTGAAGGAGGCACAGAGCACCAGCTTCAATTGACAAAGCGGTCTTGAGCCCTTAGAATGTACTTCCAAGTCCACTATGATGCTTGAGCATCTGCAGGAATGCCCCTCACAGTAACAAAAGGTTAATAGCTGCATTTTCCAGCTGTTTCTATGTGTCCAGATGTCTGAGTGGTCCAAATTACTTAGCTGAGTATTAGTGCCACATAAACTTCAGGCTGCTGCTTGCTGGGAGAGCTGTTAATTTCTGTAAAATGTTGCACTAAATGTCATTAAAGTTTGAATTACAACAAATTTGCTAAATGGGCTCTAGCATGAGTTGCTTCAGGATCAAGTTTCATGAAATCAAAAACAGAGGATTTATCTTTGGCACTGAGTAGTACAGTATTGACAGCTGCACTCTCTCTCTCTGACTTTGAGTGACTACAGGTTGGCCCCAGTCCTCTGTGTGTGACTAATGCAGCCCACCAGTACTGAGCCTTATGGAATGCCATCAAATCCTGGGAATCATGGGCATTTGTGCTTCAGTGACTATAGTTAGAGTCAATCACAGAGCTCTATAATGTGTGAATAATAGCAACATATTCAAACTTAATTTCAGATTGTGTGCTCAGTGTTGTAATCACACAGTTCCCTGTTGATGTTCTCTAACCTTTACCTGCAAGCCATGCCTCAAACACACCAAGTCATATGTCCCTCATCATTACAGTAAAGGGCTATTATCTCTGCTGTGTGTGTGTGTGTGTGTGTGTGTGTGTGTGTGTGTGTGTGTGTCCTTCATGCATTTGAAGGTTAGAGGGCAGAGAACAGCCTCCAGTGCTATTCCTCAGGCACTTTACTCTTTGAGACAAGATCTCTCACTTGCCTGGACTTCCATTGAATAGGAGAGGCTGACTGACTGGCCTGTGAACCCCAGGTACTTGCTCATCACTGGACTGTGTACTTAGAAAATAGAGTGAAGTCAGTAAAATCACTGATCCAATATCAATAAAAGGAAGTAATTTAATATGGATACTGTCACAAATAATTAAATGACAATTCTCAAAGGAGATTATTTTTATAATACCATAAGGTAATTCTAGAAAAAAATCTAGAATAGATTTGTAAGACATCAGCACATAAAATTAAAATTTTAAATTAGAATTAAATTAAAAATTCTTGATTTCCTGATGGAAAAAGTCAATTAAATAAGCTGCCATTCCACGTTAAGCAATGAAAGATTTAACAAAATAAAGCTGAGACTTTCCCTAACCTAACCTGCTAATTTACTGCTGTCTCAGTTAAAATCTGTCAGTTTTTAGTCAAAAACTTGAAATTGAATCTAAAATATATATTGACATTCAAAAGAACAGCCAAGGCAATCTTGAGAAAAACAGTGCAAGTTTGTGAGAGTTGAGATTTATTATGGTGCTACAAAAGAAAGACTTGGAGACAGTAAATAAAACCCAAAGTACAAAGTAATAAAGAGGCAAAGAAGAGACTCAATAAAATAGATTATATAAACTGAATCTCAATAGAGAAAATGAGTCTTCAGTTCTTTTTCTTGTCACTCATAGAAATTACTTTGAGGGGTACTGCAGACTTCTTGTATAAAAGAAAACAATAAAGTTAAATAATGAATGAATGAACGTGTTTTTCTAAACCTGGGTAAGTAAGTGTGCTATTCAGTATCAGGATGGTTTGGTTCAAATGTTGATCTGACAGAATATATAATCACTTGGGAAGTGGTCTCAATTAGGAATAACATACATTGTTGTGATGGTTTGAAATAAAATGACCCCCAAAGGTTGTGGCACTATTAGAAAGTGTGGCTTTGTTGGTATAGTTATGGCCTTGTTAGAGGAAGTGTGTCACTGTGGAGGTGGGCTTTGAGGTATCACGTATGATCAAGCCACACCCAGTGGTTGAGACCACTACCTCTTGCCTGTGAGTCAAAATATAAGAACTCGCAGCTTCTCTAGCACCATGTCTGCCTTGCTTCCCACCATGAGGATAATGGACCAAACCTCTGAACTGTAAGTGAGCCACCACAATTAAATGTTTATCCTTTATAAGAATTGTGTGGTCATGGTGTCTCTCCACAGCAATAGAAATCCTAACTAATTGCATTGGTCTGTGATCATGTTTTTGAGTGCCTTTATTAGTTGGTGAGAAGATCTACCCCTTTGAAGCAGTGCCATTTCATAGTCTAGGCCCTGGACTGAATGAAACAGAGATAGATAGCAAGCTGAGACTAGCTTGCAAGCATTAATTCATTGCTCTTTGCTCTTGACTGAGGTTGTACTGTGACTAGCTGTTTCAATTCTCTTCTAAAGCACACATACAGGGGCCCACTTCTTCAGACTAGGCACCATTTCCTCCAGTTTCCATCCTCTACCTCGAATACCATTTAATTAGTAAATCCATTGGTGAAGGCAGAATTCTCAAACTCCAATTACTTCCCAAAGTTCCTGCCTCTGAACATTGCTGCCAGAGATGCTGAGCTTTTTACATATGTCATACCCAAAAAAGAAGAGCAACAGTTCATAAAAGTTATAACATAAAGTTAAGACAAACCCAAAGCAGTAAGATTTGTAGGCCATTTGGGTATGAGCAAGCAAGGGCAGGAAAGAAGGGGCAATCAGTCTGGATCATCATAATTTGAGGCAAGCACTCATGAGTCATCTGGTGAAGCTGCACTGGCAGCTGGCAATAGGAACTAATTAGGAGTGCTCTGCTTATGGGTTTCAGGAAACCACACTGTAGCTAGTTCCCCTCAGTTGTGAGGATCCCATTTAGCCTCATAAGCCTCATAAGTATCACTGTCTTTATGTCATGGTTCTGGTGCTAAAGGAAAGCTTACTTATCTGTTTGGAAGTTATTTTGAAGTACAGTCACTATGGATACATAGCTAAGAAGAATTTTCTCCTGACAGCCTACTATGAAGTGGAAATTTCCACAGGGACCTGGGAAATAGTAAGACATTGACAAAGGATATTGACAGTTTTACCAAACCTTCTGGCTTGAGTGAATTTATTTCCAGGGAAAACATTCTCTATTCTTAGTACCACAACATTAAAAATTACCCTGTAGTGTTTGTCTAGCAAACATAGACACCATAATTTTTAAAAATTGAAAAAGAATAACTTGACTGCCTTGTGAATGGAAATATTTTTGTTTGTTCTTTAAAATAGAATGTCATGTAGGCCATGCTAGCCTAGAACACTCTACATAGCTGAGGATGATCTTTAACTTCTGATCTTTCTATGTTTGCCTCCTGAGCTCTGAGATTACAGACATGTAACACCTTGCCCCATTTTTTTTTCTCTGTGTGTGGTGCTAGGGATAGAATCCAGGGCTTTATGTGTGCCAGGCAAGTACTCTGCTCCATGTGCCACAGCTCCACACTCTGAAAATCATAATTTAAAATAACTTAAGAACTATCACCTTAAATCAGAGTGGGAACTACATATGGGTTATTAATTTTTCCAAATTTGGAACAAAAGGATGCCTCATTAAGAATTTGTTGGTCATTTAGGCCGGGCGGTGGTGGTGCATGCCTTTAATCCTAGCACTTGGGAGGCAGAGCCAGGTGGATCTCTGTGAGTTCAAGGCCAGCCTGGGCTACCAAGTGAGTTCCAGGAAAGGCACAAAGCTACACAGAGAAACCCTGTCTTGAAAAAACCAAAAAAAAAAAAAAAAAAAAGAATTTGTTGGTCATTTGGTTATGCTAAGAAATTGATTACTTCTTTCCCCATAGGCAAAGAACTATAAGAGTCTTTCTATATTTGGATGTTTTGAAAACAATGATGATCATGGCCTTGGAAACACTTCAGAGCTTATTTTTTGGCCATGTTCAGAAAAAGGACATACACTTCAAGTTTTTGAACATCCAAGCACATGGCAGAGTCTTCATTATGCTTTTCCTAGTCAAAAAAATAAGACTTTAGATTTTGGAATTACAGTTGTAGTTCCTTGATTCACTTATAAATTGACTATTTAGAAATACAGCATGGAACTGTGTAATGGTATATTTTGTGTTCAAAGGAGCAGGCCAGTTTTCTCTGGGTGAGGGTGGAAAAATCAGTAGGGAATGGATAACACTGGCGTTAATCATTGTAAGAAGATATTATTTCTGGGAATGATGTAAGAGGAAGATACTAGATTAGCCACAGGTAGGAGTTAATGCAGATAGACCTAGTCATATCCCCTACCTGAACCAAGGTGGCTATTAGCTCCTTTTGTTGTCATGCTAACACTGGATATTCAATGTCAGACATCATGTTGCTGAGTGTTGTGGGATGTCTTTCCTGGGACAACATGACAACCATCTATCCACCCCAGCTAGGCCAAAAATAAAAGGCCAAAGTAAAGATATTGCCAAAGTCTAACTCAATGAACCAATGAGTATACTAGAGTTACTTGCATGAATGTGGATGAGGGCTTACTTACAGGAGCAAGAATGACTCAAAACCAGCTGTGCTATCAAAGCTCACCCAAGAATGAGTGATAACTCACAGAATCTGAAATCTTGGAGCTCTCTGTGTGACTGGGAAGTAGCTCAAGAAGTTGGAAACTCTCTTCTCAGTAGCCTTTACTGCTTGCATCATCTTGCGGAATGGCTTGTACATATAGTCAGCTTCAGGGACTTCCTGAGATCTGTGAGTTGTTTACTTCTTAAGTCTTAAGAATCTTCCCTTTTAGAACTTCCTGAGTCTTAATGACCTTCACTCCAGGACAGAAAGTTTTAGTTCAGAGGAAATTGCTACACAACACCAATGTCAGGAAATCATCTATCATTCGTTTCTCTAGTACCTTGTCTGTAGTACTGATCAGATACAAAAATCTTCATTCTTTGTGCTCACTGTCATGTATGTTGCCACTCCATCCCTCCATTCATCAGTATTCCAGTCTTTCTTCATGCTAGCTTGGGGCAGATGAAAAAACCATTGGTTACTGCTGGAAAATCTATGCATATTCTACCAGTCTTAGGCACTTTCTTGTTTTGCACATACTACATGATGGTTTGTGTAATTGTCAATTTAACACAATTTAGAATCACTTGAGAAGGAAGTCAAAATGAAGGTCTGATTGTCTAGATACATTGACCCATGGGCATATCAATGGGATATTATCTTGACTGCCTTAATTGATGTGAGAAGGTCTGAAATCAGGTGACTGGCCCTGGACTGTATAAGAGTAAACAGAGATGGAGGACACTAAGAATGCAGGCATTCATTATTTCACACTCTGCTATTGACTGTGGATGTAATTGATAGACCCCAGACCCAGGGTACTCTACCTTCTCGAGTAGGTGCCCCAAGAACCCAGGCTCCAGTCCAGTTCATGCAACAGCACGAGGTTTTTATTGAAGCAACTGTACAGATGGGCAAACTCTGCTCCTGAGAACAAGAGTCACATCTTACTGTAGCCACATGGGTGCTTTTAAAGGAAAACCCCACAAAAGCCATAAGATTACAATTCCCATACAATTTCATTTCACAAGATCATGGTCTGATCACAGAGTGGGTACAGTTACATGTACAGTTGCATGTACATTCTTCCTGAAACCTCAAGGGGGGGGTATCAGGGCGGGAGTGGAGTTTACACAAAGGTCACAGTGGTCCTTCCTGAAACACTTGCAACTATCCCAGTCCCAGTTGAGCACATCTGTTAACAGAAATCTTTTTACATTGTTACATTGTTACAGGTTGGATGATGGCTGAGTCAGGTGGCCCTTGAAACTAGTTTTCTTTTTAGTTCCTTATTTCCTGGGGCTTGGGGGGTGTAAGCCTGAAGGGTTAGGGTCTTTCATAATCAGTTGCTTCAGGTGCTTGCCTTGACTTCCTTTTAGTGATGGACTAACCGGGAACTGTGGGATGAATTAACTTTATCTCCTCTATGTAGCTTTTGGTCTGTCATAGCAAGAGAAATAAAACCAGAATAACAACATTTGAGTTATCTTTCCATAGTCATGTGATGAAATAATGTGATTATTTTTTTGGCCTAAAAGATCTGATCCATTATCTACAAATTAAGTGCAAGTTTTTCTTCCTCTGTCATTTGGTTGGAAGGTCCTTCCTGTGTGTGTGTGTGTGTGTGTGTGTGTGTGTGTGTGTGTGTGTGTGTGGTCTCCAGGGAACTGTCCCTGGTGCAACAGGTACAATGACATGGTATTTGGAAATGCTTTCTCATGAAGCATGGGTGTGTCTTCTTGTCATATTCACGCTTGGCGCCTCATGGGATATGCTCAATTTTATCACACATGTGGAAGGTTTGAACTACAGCCACAGTTTGGACCAAAGCCGGTCAGTGCCAGAGCCAAATTCAGTTGCTCTTACATGGCCAGGTGTTCTACACATACCAGGGCTTAGTAGCATAAGCTTAGTAGTTTTCTGTCTAAAATTATTCACTGCCAGTGATGCTGTCTTTCTCTAGAAGGCCAGACACTTGCAATATAAACCTCCCATTGATACAGACCTGGAAAAGTATAAAAGACCTCCCCTGCCATTGACACCTTGATGGAATGTCATAGTAAGTTGCACTGTAAGAACCAAAGGATCAGGGCTGCATGAAACATGGTCTGATCTGGAGCTACATTAATTTTTAAATAATAGCATATGTATGACATCAAAGAATTTGTCTAGTGGGCCCACATTTATGAGTATTACCTTTTCACCTAAATTTTCTTTTGAAATGCCTTCCATTATATATTTATTGCAATCTAAAGAAAACAACAGTTGGAGTCAGCCTACCTCATACCATGCAACTAATTCCCTTCTTTCTTATACTTAATGAAAGTCAGATAATTGTTTTATATTATTGCTACACTTGCTAACAGTCTTGTTGTAAGTATGTATATTTTAAATCAATTCTCCTGCTTTTAAAGTTTTTATATAGCCAGGACTTGTGGTACAAGTCTGTAATCCCAGAACTTAGTATACTGAGGCTTAATGATCACAACTTCAAGGCTCACATTTTTTAAGAGAGCTTAGGGGATTGAAATCAGGGCCTCATGGTTACAAGCCAAGTAACTTTGCTGACTGAGCCATTCTTGTAGCCTTAAATCTAGTTTGTTGTAAAATTCCATAATGTCTCTCTGGTTCTGAGGAGCTGTAAGTGGGCATCAGTCTGATAACCACACCATTTAGGGACAGTGTTGTTGGTCAGGTTCTCTGTGAGACCACATGATCTCTGAGAGGGTAATAATGTGATTTCAATTTAATGCACAAATATTATTCTATACCTTTTACTGAGACTGGCTTTCCTAGGTCACTCACTGAGGTCGATATTGAGATGAGATGTGTGTGTGTGTGTGTGTGTGTGTGTGTGTGTGTGTGTGTGTGTGTGAGAGAGAGAGAGAGAGAGAGAGAGAGAGAGAGAGAGAGAGAGAGAGAGAGAGAGAGAGAGAGAACTGCAGATGAAAACCAATAATACCCATGGAAGATTCCTTCAGATGAAAATCAGTCATACCTCTGGTGTAGAGGTGTTCCTTCACTTTCAAACTTTTTTCAAGGGAATCATGGAGTGTCAAGGCAATCAAGTCCGAGATGTCAGTGGTTTGGAGAAGGTCATTTCTTATGTTATGAGGAACTCTGCAGCCTTTTGTCAAGAGAAAGAATCTCAGAGGTATATGAGACAAGATGTGAATTGTCTCTGATGTCCTGGACATGGTGGCTCATTATTGCAATCCCAACATTTGCAAGTCAAGGGTGGCTCATGATTATCTCCTGTAATGAGAAGTCAGAGGCAGGATAATCACAAATATCCCCACAGCCTGGGCTACATCATAACACCGTGTATCAAAAAGACCCTCTCATACTTATGATTTTAGCTCTAGGATTCAGAATTGCAAGTGTGGATTCCACAAAATAAAATTCTCTCCACTTCACAACTGCTTTATCAGTGGGTTCTGGATCCATTACTTTAAAACATTATAAGTGTATAATGTAATACTTTTTAATATTTATGATCCAGGGTCCAACCTGTGAAAGATACAGAAAAACATAATGAGTTATTACAGATGGAATTTCTAATGTAACACACAAATATAGTCAATAAATGATACCCAGGATTATTTCACCTCTTCTTCCATTTAAATTGTACATATAAATTTATTAGTAATAATAGCAGTACCTGATTTTAATGTCTCATGCATGCTTTCATAAACATTATGTTGTTATATATGCACCATATAAATGAATATTCAGCATTCTTGAAGCAAAGCCATGTTACTGTTCTCCTTTATCAAGGTCTCTGAGACTGAACACTTTGGCTCTTTTGTACAAGCGATCTCAGAGCAATCAACTTTGGAGTGCCCAGGGTTCATAGCTAGCCTCGTAATATATGAGAAATAATTAGAAAATTCACATTATTTTTTCTCTTACTGATATAGATTTGAGATCATTGTATAAATAAAATATTCTTTATGTTAAGACTACTAATCCTTAAAAAGTTAATAATATTTTGCTTTTTAATAGGGATATAAAATTTCCAAAGTAGTTTTAGACATATTATTTTACCAGGTAATGGAATCTAAACAAAAATGTCCCAAATGTAAGGTAACTTCATTAAAATGTTCAGTTTTCACATAAATGGTTAAAAAAAGATTCAGTATTTTCATATCATTTTGATAATTAGAATGAAGACAAGGTACAGTCTTTGAAAGCACTCAATGTGGAGGTGCTAAGACTTACACATAATTAGTCTGTACTTCAAGAGATACCGGGGCCATGTGGTGTCCTGCCTGGAAGACACTGCACACCTTCTTCTTACAGGAACATTGCTGGTGCCATTTACCAGCTAGATAACTGGTGTCATGGCAACAGGGCTGACAGGTTGGAAGGGCATCACTGAATACCCCCTCTCCTATTCACTAAGTGATGATTTCTTCCATCAATTTCAAAAAAGGTAAGTGTGATACTTCTTAATCTTTCCTGTTTACTTATCTGGATCTAGAAGTGTGTGGGGGATTAACAGTGTGCATCTCTGTATGTCTCAGTTTCCAGACATACTTAGATCACAAGAATACTCACCTGGTCCCTGGAGTAATCCCTCAGTAGATCCACACCATTGTGGAAACATTGAAAAGCAATGAGATGTAGGGTTAGGATCCAAGTTGAGAAAGATGGTCACTGAGGGGGGTGGGTATCATGTCCTTGATGCCTATATTTTCCACAAAAAATTCATGAAGCATCTTTCTTTGCTTCCTGGCCACCATAATATGAACTGCCCCTTTCCTTTGAGGCCTCCTTGTCCGAGGGCTTGGGACCCCTGACACAGTAAGCTACATTAAATCTACTTTTTAAAAGGTACTTCTTATAGTGTTTGATCACTGAATCTCTGGGACCTAATGGAGAGTTGATACTTTGGAATGGGATAATAGTTTCTAGTAATGATGCTTGTGAGGGCTTAAATTGATTTTCAATGTGACAGGACCTGAAATCACTTAGAAAGGTGTTTCTCTTTATGCCTGTGAGGGATCTTCTTTATTGATTTAACTATAGTAGGAAGGGCCAACCTAAATATGGGTGGTACCACTTTCTTGGGTTGGAGTCCTCAACTGCCTAAAGGAATAGGAACTGAATTCTATATGTCATCAGTCTCTGCTTTCTGGCTGTGGATATAATGTCACCAGCTGGTGTCCTACCTCCATGCCTTCCCCACCATGGTGGAATATATCCTCTCAAACTGTGAGCCAGATTAAGTCATTTCTCCTTTAAGTTGCTTTATCAGGGCATTCTATCACAGCAACATTGGAGAGTTGAACCAACTTAGCTGAGGTAGAAATGTGAAGTGACTGGCAAAATCCTTAGCACCCAGGATGTTTCCTGTGACATTCCCTATTGAACTTTTATAGTTCTGTCTCCACTTGGATAGGGCAGTAAATAGATTGCTGTCATCTATGATGGCTCTTGTAGGCATCTGTGTATTGTTTTAAGGACTGCTCACTTCCATCTAATTGGTGGCAAGACTTGGCTAAATCTGTTGAATGTTGGTTTATAGAATGGATTACTTGGATTGAAACAGAGGGGCTGTACATATAAAATGTTTCTGTCTGATAATCCCACAGATCCATAGAGATTAATACTACTGTGGCTTACAAAGAGGAAACTCGATCATAGGCAAATCATTAGACTTACTCAAAATAATCTGCTTGTATTCAAATAAGCCTTTCTTCCAAAAAGTATATGTTAGACTTGGAGCTGGAGGTAAGAGGTGGTTTGAGAAAAAGGCTCTGAGACAAAGTATCCTTCAGGGGAGAACTTTATTAAGGGGAATTGATATTTCAAACCTCATGGTGAACAGTAAACCTCTAGCTCCCTACCAGGCAAAGTCATATTACCTCTCTTAAAGGTTCATAGTCTGGACCATATCACACCGCACAGTTAATAAGTAGTCTACACCACATGCTTGATCCCAGACAGGCACCTGGCAGCAGGGTGAAGGGGATAAAGATTGTAGGATCACAGAAAGTGTTTCCTGTTCACTTCTGGCAGAAGTTAGGAGGAGGGAAAGGCTACAGGAGGTAGCCAGGTCAGGGATGCAACAGCGCCTGTGATTCAACAGTCACATACGCAATAACGTAAAACACAAACAAACACCATAGACAATTATTTTATTATTTTGTTATTTTTCCCATTTTCATGTGTGTGTGTGTGTGTGTGTGTGTGTGTGTGTGTGTGTGTGTGTGTGTGTGTATACATGTTTGGATGTGTGTGGGCCTACACCTACCAGAGTGTGTGTGCATGTAGATTTCTGAGGTCCATACCAGTAATCATCCTCAATCTCTCTTCCACCTTATTCATTGAGGCAGGGTGTCTCAGTTCAACCCAGATCTATGTGGCAAGTCTTTCTAGGGTTTCTCCACCTCTGCCTGATAAAGCTGGAATTATAAGCAGGCTTCCATGCCAAGCTGGCATTTACATGAGTTCTGGGGACTGGGATTCCTGCCCTTATGCTTATCCTTCAAGGACTTTCACTACTGAGTCACCTCCTTGGCCAATAGATAGTGATTTTAACTCCGCCTTGAAAATTTTGGAGAAGTGACAGATCAGGTGACATTTTCCATTGGCTAGATTATTTGACTTGGCACTCTTGTGCCTGTTCCCATAACAGACAAGTAGGTGGTAATTAGAAATTAAATGTGCTGCATTGTTTCCAGGGCTGTTGTAATGACATTGCATTGAAAACTGCTTACCTGCAAGGAGGGCTAATAACTGTTCCACTGGAGAGCCGTGGGAGGTTCCCGTTCGCTGTGTGCACATCACTTGCCACGTTCCAAACCATCAATGCTCATTGTCCACTTATGGGGCTTATGCACGTTGTTTCTGCATGAGTTGTCTTTGTAAATGAGACACACAATTTTCTTTACATTTATTCAAAAGCTTCTTCTCATTTCCACTGAATGGAAATGAACATTTGGGAATAAAAATATCTCCTGTGTGTTTGAGTTTGTCGGGCAAATTTGAAATGATCTCCCTGTTCTAGAATTTGAAAACCGAAGATGATTTTTTTCCATTGGCTTAGCAAATGGTATCTTAGAAGTGATTTCTGCTTATTTTATATTATATGATATAAATTCCAAGGAAGGGCCATGGGAGTTGCAGTTAGATATAACAGTACACATTCACTCTCTTGCTTAGTGGTCGAGTAATGCAGACAAATTATTTAAATCCCCAGTACCTAAACTCCCTCATATATAAAGTTAGGATGAAAGCAGTTTTTTTGAAGTTTGGCTTCTGAAAATGCAGCATGCTGTTGGAACCCTGGAGAGGCATGGAGGAAGGAAAGGTAGAAAATGGGAAATGAAATGTTGCAGCTAGCTTTTCTTTTGTGATAAAACACTGTTAAAAAGTAGGCCAGGGAAGGAAGGTTTTATTTCAGCCTACACTTCCAGGTCATAGTCCATCACTGAGGGAAGTCAGGGCAGGAACTCAAGCAGGAACCATGGAAGAATGCTGCTTACTGGCTAGCTGGCTGGTTAAGGCTCAGCTTGCTTTCTTCTGTAGCCAAGGCCCCCATGTCCAGGGACTGGTGCTGCCCACAGTGGGCTGGGCTCACCCACATTAATCCTGACTCAAGACTATCTCTCTCAGGTGTGGCCATGGGCTAATTCTTCAAGGGTAGTTCTCTCTTCCCAGGTGACTGTGTTGTGTCAAGTTGATACTAAGTGTTAACTAGGACACAGAAGAAATGAATATGAAACTATGGAGAAAGCACCCTGGAAACAAAATACTCTTGAGGCACATGAAAGTAAAGCAGCTGGTTCATTGTAAATGGAAAACAAAATTGTGAAGAATAATCAGGAAATGTATAGGGCTATAGTTTCTCTTTCCTTCTCTGAATGTGTGCAGATGCCTGTACTTATGGGGTACACATGCACTGTGAATGTGTGCATATGGGGGAGGCTAGTGGACAGCTGTGGCATTATTACCTTCTTATTAGGCAAGATTTCTTACTGACTTGTAACTTACCAAGCAAGCTAGGCTGCCTGGTGAGCCTTGGGATTCTGCCTCCCTACACTGGGGTCCCAGGTGTATGTATGTCATCGCCCTTGGTGTCAGCTCATGTGGGCTCTGATGGTCTGGTCTTTACACTTCAATGAAAGCACTTTACTGACTGTGCCATCTCCTTAGAGAAGGATATACTTTACTTTGTGACATTCCTTCCTCCTTGGAGACTTTCTGTTCTCCACGCTTTGACCGAACTTGCTTGTTTCCTGGAAGAGGAACACATCCATGTGCTGTCTGAGCCATG
The DNA here is from genome assembly GCF_049852395.1 of Peromyscus maniculatus bairdii. Classification (NCBI taxonomy): domain Eukaryota; kingdom Metazoa; phylum Chordata; class Mammalia; order Rodentia; family Cricetidae; genus Peromyscus; species Peromyscus maniculatus. Next base: position 14,683,931 of record NC_134862.1, read on the forward strand.
AAAGCTGGGTACCTATTATTAAGGCAGTTAAAGGAAGCCCAAGATAATTTGGTTCTGGACCTGCAACATTCTAATTCTCTATAATTGAGGGCACTGAAATTAGTTAATCAGCCTTGTAGAATTTATAATAGAGGCAAGGGATTATCCCACCCCCCTTTTGGGAAGCTCAGCTCACAAAATTTAGTCAAGATAAGCATATCTGAGACCAAATGTGCAGAGGTTTCTACAGCTCTTAGCAGCCAACATGTGGTGCTCTACCCTGGGAATAGATTCAGATATCAACTACACTAGTTCAGTGCAGACCCCGTGTTGGGGGCTTAGTCCCACAAGGCTGCTCCACTTCAGATGCCAATTTGAAGTAGTGAGTTCCCAGTTTACAACATTTTTAGTTTGGCTAAATGCCAGGCTTTCATGGCTCTTTCACCAGGACTTGTATTCTGTTGAAATGGCTCACAGAAAAAAAAAAAAAAGGAAGCACTTCCTGGTGCATAGGTGAATTATTTTTACCAGATTTTTAAAAAATTCTTCATTAGGGCTTTTCAATGGCATCATTACATAATCATGTTGGACTAAATCATTGGCCATTGGTTATTTATTCAATCTCCCTCTTCTCCATCTCCAAAGCTGGGTGCATGGGTTTGAAGTTCCAATTATCTAATCATGTGCTGTTTGTCCCAGGCAGTGGGGTGCTTAATCCACTGGGGCTTTATTAATAGAAACCAAATTACCATAAACACTGGTGTGGTTAAAGGACATCATTATTATTAACAGGAAATGTTGAATTTCATTGTTTGGGATACTTAGTATGTGATTAAGATTACCAACATGGCAGAACCCAGAATCACCTGTGGATGTTTTCTGGCTGGCACAAGTTGAGGAGGGAAGATTCACCGTGAATGTTAGTGGCACTATTCCATGGCTGTGGCCACAAGTGACTAAAAAGGAGAAAGTTAGGTGAGCACCAGCGTATATTTTTATCTGGCTTCTGATTTTGGATACAGTGTGACAACCTGCCTCAAGCCCAGCCACCGCATCCCCCTCATACGATGGAATATATTCTCAAACTCTGAGCCCCCCAAACACTCCCTTCCTTAACTCCCCTTGGATGGGTATTTTGTTATAGCCAAGGAGAAAATTAATTAGTACACTAGGATTCAAAAACTAGGGGTAAACATGGAGATTGTGTTTCATAGGATGCTCTTCTCATTCAGGACGACTTAGGGCATTAGGAGACCTGTTCTGGGACCTGCAGGCAGAGGAAGCAAGCACTTTTCTTCTAATAACAATGCAATAACTCAATTGTTAAACCATACCTTTGCATTTACATATATTGATAAATTAATATAGCAAAAATAAATATACTATATTTATAGGATAAAATTATTGCATTTAAAGCACTAATGAAGTATCATCAATTTCAATATCTCAAAGTCTTGCAGAATAAGTTATTTCATCAAAATGTGACACACTTGGAAATGAGTAACAAAAGAGTCACTCAAAAATTCTATTTTAGATAGTTAAATAAGACAGAAGAGATTTTTGAAATGTATTGGCATATTCTGAGCTGTTATATGAAAATACATTTGAAAACATTTGTGAATGGCTCAATTTCTTTGGAAACATGAAATACTAAAAATGGTCAGTAAAAAAAAGTCCATAGTACATCTAATAAATGTTAAAGTAATTGAATTGGCTATTGGAGAATTAACCAGGAAATACTAGAAATTTTCAAGAAATATCTATTTATTCACTTAGAAAAAAATTTCTGGGAACCTAGAAAGATGAATGAAGCTTTTCCAGTTTACCTTATAAAGTGGGGGTAATGCTTATTCCAATGGATATATGGCTACTTAAAAACTATTGTTGAGAATGTATGGTCAGTATGAATACTGACTCAAGTCTGAAAAAGGCTCAGAAATACAGCTATAGATTTATATATGACAAAACGGATATGCCAGTATAGTAGGAGAAATGATAAAACTAAAACCTTTCTAGTGGGAAAAAGTAAAGCTCCATTTCTCTCATTCATTATCAAAATATGAAATACAGAACTCTTGAGTGCCTTAAGAACATGTAAGAGGGGGTCCTTGAGATGTGTTACAGCAGGGGAACATGAATATTTACCAGATACCCAAATAAAATACTGCAAGGAAAATGAATTAGTGAATTGTACTTTATTTGTGCATGTGTACATGTGCACTTATGCCTTGGGGTGTCCTAGTTTGCTTCCCTGTTGTTATGATAAACATCATGACTAAAAGCAACCTGGGGTAGAAAGATCTATTTAACCTTATACTTCATAGTCCATAATTTAGGGAAGCCAAGGCAGAAGCTCAAGGCAGATAGAAACCTGAAAGCAAAGCCAGAAGCAGAGACCATGGAGGATTGATACTGACAGGCTTGCTTCTCCTAGTTTTCTCAGCTGCTTTCTTATACATTCCAGGATTATCTGACCAGGGGAAGCACCGACCATGGTGGGCTGAGCCTTCTGGCCTAAGTTAGCATCAAGAATGCTCTAGAGACATGCCCACAGGCCAATCTGATAGGGACAATTTTTCAGGAGAGCCTCCTTCTTTCCAAATATGTAAAGTAGGCATGCTCGTGTGTGTGTGTGTGTGTGTGTGTGTGTGTGTGTGTGCACGCGCGCGCGCATGTGGAGGTCAGAGGTGGACATCAGGACTTTTTCTCAATCACTCTGCACCTTTTATATTTTGTCAGAGTCTCCCACAGAACTGGGGCCTCACCTATTTGGCAAGATGAGCTGGCTAGAGAGCTCCAGGGATCCTCCTGTCTCTGACTTCCCAGTGCTCAGATAATAATCATGAACCATCATTCCTAGCTTTTTGTGTGGGTGCTGGGAATCTAAATTTACACCCTCATCGTTGTGAGGCAATGGACTTTATCACATAAACAGTAAACATTTTATTTGAGAAGGAAAATGTAAATGATACCAGCAAACACCAGGAGACACTTGCAAAAAGTAAAACCAACTAAGGATTAATATCTTGAATATAATTTCTGTGGATCAACAAGACACAGAAATCCTCAGTGGACTGCACTGTGTGAACACACATTTAAGTTCACTGAAAATGAATTCAGTTATGGATTTATAAGTGATAGTATATCATTTGAGAAATCTGAAGAAGGCTGAATCCCATCAAATTTAATACTGTATTTGAAGCCAAAAGAAAAGGGAGTGGGAGAGATGAGGTGGACCAGACAGAGAGGTGTCTAAGACAGTCATGTCAGCATATTTGTGTTTCTGAGAACTTCAGAAGGCTGCGATTCTGAAGGACCAAATTCTGTGTGTGTGTGTGTGTGTGTGTGTGTGTGTGTGAGAGAGAGAGAGAGAGAGAGAGAGAGAGAAAGAGAGAGAGAGAGAGAGAGAGAGAGAGAGAGAGAGAGAGCATCTGTCTGTCTGTCTGTGTCTATGTGTTTGAGATGTGTGTATGCATGATTTTGTGTGTAGTTATGCATAATTGTCTACATATGTGTTTGTATTTGTGTGTTTGTACTTGTGTATGTATATGTGTGTTTGTGTGTGTACTTGTGCTTATATTTATTATATATATGCATAAATACATGTATTTATGCATATATGTCAGTGTAATTGTGTGTTTGTGTCTGTCTGTCTGTCTGTCTGTTCGTCTCCATGTGTGTGTGTCTTCCATCGAATTTATTGTTGCCAACTGTTTTCTGCTGTGAATATATCCATCAAATCTGAACATATTCAGATATAAACACATATAAACAGAGACACATGTACAGAGAGAGAGACAGAGACAGAGACAAAGATGGGAAAATACACACAAAGTGTGTTGGAGGCCGTGTGTTTAGGAATAACTTAAAGTTGCAACAGTCTGTACACACAAATGTCACAGCTCCCCAGCATAACACTATTCACATAATTTTAAAATATGAAAAGTAAGATTATATTTTAACAAGGTTATGTACAAATCCAAGAGTTTGCAACAAATGCATTGGATTTCTTGTCTAAGAGACAATGTAGAATTGGTTTTGGAAAAAGAAAAATAAAAAGAAAGAAAAGATAATGAAGCTTGTGAACTGATAATAGTTGTGTGCCATTCATTAAATTCTACAGCTAAGGCCAAAGAGAAAGAAAAAGAATCCATAATAGTTAAACTCAAAAGTCAACCTGATGCCATCAAGGATCACCTGGGAGTTGGGCCTCTGGGCATGTCTATGGGACATTATGTAAACTAGGTTTATTGAAGTGGGAAGATCTCCCCACTGTGGGGGGTACCAGTCTCTAGGCTTAGATCCTGGACTTCACAGAGAAAAGAAAGTGAGGAGAGTGCAATTAATCCTTTTGCTTTCTAGTTGCAGATGCTATGTGACCAACTGCTTAAACTCTTGCCACCTCAACTATGTCTGCTATGACAGACTCTACCTTCACATTTTGAAGCAAAATAAACAAAATTATTTTGGTCAGGGTATTTTATCACAACAGAAACAGAAACTAAGACAAGTTTTGAAGTATGAGATTATGAAGGGCTTGGTTAATACCATTTTTTGTATGCCTTTTATCTTGTCAGTTTTTACTTCAATTTTATTAGAAAAGAGCAGTTTAATTCTTGTAATGTATTTCACTCATAATTTTGGAGTAAAATCATTAAACATTTAAATAAATATATGATCTTTAGTAACCAATGCATTTGATTTTTTTTCTGTCTTATATCTATTTTTATGTTCCAACTAGCAGACACTGACATGACGCTTGGTTGTCTTAAAAATATGCATACATATAATGAAAACTGACCACATGTTGATAACACCTCTATCAAAAATTCTCATTTTACCATTGTGCTGTGATGTGCTAGTGGATAAACACTGTGTTAAATGAGCTGTGGTAAAGCAATCCGGAGGAAGAGTAGGGAGCCATTAACATGCTGGAAATGAGTTAGCAGTGGGATGACTGTTAACAACATGAGGAAGCAGAACTGAGACAGCTAAATCCCATGCATGATGTTCACAGTAAAAATATATCTCAAAGAAAATAGGAAACACTTTAAGAGTTATTTTTCATTCTGGTGGGAAGCTTGGTTTTCAGCTATAGTAGATATCATCAGAGTAACATTTTAAAATATTTTTATTTTGTCTTTGACAATTTCCTACATGTATGTAATGTATTTTGGTCATATTCGGCCTCTACTAACTATTCTCTTACAAGACCCTCCACCATCTATGGCCATCAGGGTTTCTGTCTTCCATGAGCCTTCAACTTGTACATGTGCTTTCCAAACTGTCAACTGTTGGTGTATGTATCTTTGTGTCTGTGACCCCTGCAGAGCCACCCAGCCAACTTACCCATGAACCAAGGAGTTGATATCTCCTAGAAAGAGCCTTCAACATGGACTACTGGGAGTTCATATACAACTTCAACAGGAAGAACTCTTATACTAATTCATTCTCATCCCATGGCAACCCACTGAACCTGAGAATGTCCAAAATGGAGTATATGTGTAGACCAAAGGAACAAGTTAGCTGTATTTTCTCAGGTGTCATCCACCTTGCTTTTTTGAGTCAGGAACTCTTACAATCTTGGGCTTCACAAAATAGGCTAGAGTGGTTGTCCAGTGAGCCTAAAGGGCCCATGTTCTCAGCCCTAAGATTACAATATCAATTCACAAATACCAACTTTTTATGTGAGTTCAGGGATCAAATTCAAGTCCTCTTGCTTGCAAGGCAAGAGCTTTATGAACTGAGTCATCTTCCTAGCTCTTGAATTCCTTTTTATGTGGAATTGATAGTATTTTAATTTGTGTCTGTATCCACCACTCAAGATAGGAAGGCAGTGCTTAAATGTTAATTAATCTGTGGAGACCCACGAAGGTTCCTAGTGAGATCTAAGCTTGCTTTTCCCAGCAGAGCTGCGTTAGCGGATGGCTTGACCATGTGTGTGGTTACTAGGTGATTGTAATGGTTTGCACGTGGCTCTGCTAGGGGGAGATTTTTTGCTCTACCCCTTGGTATTCCTATAAAAAGCCCTTTAGATGAGATAAAAGAGGCCAGTGGATAATGATCCAGGCCCTCCCGAGGCTATCCTGTGTTTCTATCTATTTTTCTTCCCTCTATTCTTCTATCTAAATATTTCTCACTTCTCCTTCTTCAAGAGTACCCTGGGGGAAAAATGTATCAGCTGGTCTCCCACATTAATATCAGGAACTTCTTTGATATATTTTCAGGTGAGGTGAATCTAAAGTTGGGGAAGAGCAGTATTGCTTGCTACCCAGGGTGAGGGTGCCTATTAGAAGAGTCTGTCTCCATTTAGATGGAATATGATGTTGGTCAGAATTGTTTATCAATGGTCATACCACAGCTCTAAATATGCATTCTAGACCACAGAAAAATAAGACCCAAAGTCAAATATTCCTCTTGTGTTTTGTTGTTGTTGTTGTTTATTTGTTTGTTTTTGAGACAGGGTCTCATGTGGCCCAGACTAACATTGGATTTGATATATTGCTAAGAATTAACTTGAATTTCTAATCTTGCTGATTCTAGCACCCCAGAGGTTAGATTATAGTTATCCACTACCACATGGGGCTGAATTCCTCTTTGAAAATTAACTGCTAAGAAGTTTTCATAATAAATCTTAGCAAACTACATCACTGAAAGAAACAAATACCACAGTTCTCATACATATGCGCAGACCTAAAAAAAATGTATGTTGAAACTAAGAAAAACACGCCAAGAATTTGTTGTGAATACAAATTTGGAAAACATTCAGAATTATTAAAAAATGATTAAATGCAAATTAGTATGGTACTGGAATATGGATATTTTTCTTGTCAGATAAATAAGGAAAATATAGTGGAAAACCATTCTGTTCCAAATGGGTACAGATATTAGCATTCATGTATGCTTTGGCATATAAATGAAGGAAAATTTGTGAAAAAAATGTAATATGCATTTCTACTGGTATGTTCATTTGGGCAATATTGTAATGACAGGAAAAGTTAAATATATAGAGAATCAGGGATTTAAAAATACATCAGTGGAACCAACACAAGGGCTCAGTGGGTGACAGCCCTTGCTGCCAAGCCTGAGTTTGAGCCCCAGGACCCAAACAGAGGAAGAAAAAACCCAACCCTCTCGTGTTATAGTTTCCCCTCTTCTTTATAAAGATTATTTCTTTTTCTTTATCTTACTTTATTTCATTTTGAGATTATAATGTAAATATGACATTTCCCTCTTTCCTTTTATTCCTCTAAATCTTCCTATACACTCCTCAAATTTGTGGGCTCCTTTTCATTAACTGCTATTGCATGGATAACACACACACACACACACACACACACACACACACACACACACACACACGCATGCACGCACACATACATGTATTTCCTTAAATATAATCTGTTACATCTGTAAAATTTTACTTGTATGTATGTTTTCAGGGCTGACCACTTGACACTGGGCAACCAATTGGTATGCTTCCCTGTGGAGGAACACCTCTAAGTCCTAGCTTTGATTAAGATCTTGTGGTATTTTTTCCATACAGTGTAATATGTTCTGTAGTGTCATCCTTGTTCATGTCATGTTTGGGCAATCATGTTGGTGAGAGTTTATGGATGTAGATTCTGACATTACTACGAGACACCATCTCAGAGCAAATTCTCTGATCCTCTGGTTCCCCTTCCATCATGTTCTTTGAGCCTTAGGTGCAAGAGTAACAATAATTTATAAATGTTTCTTCTTAAATTGTCTTCTGACCTCCACATAAATGCCTCCCCACACACAATGAATAAATGTGAATAAAAATATAATATTGTTCAACGAATGTGAATGTGCTTAACAGTCCAGAGTTCTACACTTACATTATATAAGCTTGTATTCAGTAATGGAATGAATCACTTAACATTATAAAACTTTTTATTACTGGGGAAAGTATTCCTATATGTCTCCAAATTATGTTTCCAATGTCTATAATATTGTTCATGATTCAGATTCATATGGTGAATACTCACCTCTGTAAATGCCAACAGGCTGCATTTTAATGCAGACCAAATGATGTTCAAGGTTTTACTCTTTTTTTGTTCATTTCATTTTCCCAATATTTGTTCAAAAAGTTTGTTTTATGTTGAATAAGTATGACCATTGAGGAAGACATATTTGGAATAACTTCAGGATTGTGTTTCAGAGGTTTCAACTCAGAAATGAAAACACAAATATGATTTATCTAAGACATTTCTTTTAAGATTTTGTGACTCAAACAGTATTGGCCTATGTGTTTTGTTTTTATTTTAGTGTGTATATTTGTATCATATAGGGGTGTGTGTGTGTGTATTATATACTTGTGTATGTATGTGGGTGTACAATACAAGGTAAGCTCACCAGAGACCACCACACTGTCACTCTTAAAGCCAAATAGAAAGTATTGCCAGCCAAAGGATCTTGCCCAAATCATGTAGCCTTACAGTGTAAATGGAAGCTTTTCTCTATCCCACCCTGTCATCATACAGCAATTTCCAAATAATTGACTCAGAGGCTTAATATTACTTATAAATGCTTGGCCAGTAGCTCCGGCTTATTACCAACTAGCTCTTACACTTAAATTAACCCATAATTCTTACCTATGTTTAACCACATGGCTTGGTACCTCATCTTCTATACTTCTTGCTTCCTCACTGACTGGCTGGCTGGAGTTTCCCCAACTCCACCCTTCTTCATCTCCAGTTTGATTATACTGCCTAATCCTATTCTTCCTGTCTATTGGCTAAATAGCTTTATTTTTCAACCAATGAGAGCAACACATATTCACAATGTACAAAATGATCATCCCACAGTATTCCAGTACATAGCCTTTATTCACACACACACACACATACACACACACACACACACACACACACACACACACACACACACACAAACATGTCTAGTTGGCACATTTTAGTTAGCAGGAAGTGGAAGTCCAGAATAAAAAAAAAAACCAAAAAACAGGATTAGAACATATAGGGACTTTCCACTCAAAGACTTTCCCAACCACATCCTGAAGCTGTTGACTCAACCTTTGTTCCCATTTTGGTTGGCAGACTAGGTCTTTGTTTCTAATTGGGCAGGTTTTGCTGCCTATGTGCTGGGTTTCATGGAATGTCTGGTATCTCCAGCATGCTATGGTCTGGGGGCCTGTATTTTTTTTTTTTTTTTTTTTGTGTGTGTGTGTGTGTGTGTATGTGTGTGTGTGTGTGTGTTTGCTTATACAGGCATGCAAGGAGACCAGAGGTTGATGTTGGGATGTCTTTTATTCTTCACTTCTCCATCTTACTTTTTGAGACAGGGTCTCCTACTGAACATGAGGTTCACCTTGTTGGCTAAATTGTCAGGCTGGGAAGTCCCAGGATCCTCCTGTCTCCATACCCCAGTCCTGCAATTACAAATACACACTGCCCCACCTGTCTTTTACATGGGATCTGGGAGGCAAACATGGGTCCTCATGTTTTTATCCACTGAGCTGTCCCCACAGCCCTTACCTGTAGTTCTTTTTCTTACGAGTGAAAAGCAGTTGACTCCATGTACCTTAATTTTTTCCTTATTTTTTATTCCAGAAAAATGCAAGGTGACTTTTTAAAATTTACTTCATGTGTGATTCTCAGAAAGCCCCTTTTTTTGTACCACATTTGTGACACACAGTACTGACATTATATACTAGCCTTTCTGGCTGATGGTAGACTCATGGGAACTCCTTCCAGTTTATGTAACATGTCTTCCACAGCATCCAGGTGAAACTGGTGTTTTCACATAGCCACATCCTTTGTTTGAAAGCAAAAAAAAAAAAAAGTGGAATATATTATTGAAATTTTCCTCCATATTTTTCTTCCTTCCTTCTTTTGTGTATGTTATGTTTCTGTACAGACTTGTAGAAGTGAGAGGCTGATATCAGGTTTCTTTGTCAATCATATTATTTTTGAGACAGTGTCTCTTCAATGAATCTGAAGCTGATTTCTTTGGGTAGAATGGCAGGTCAGTGAGTTACCAGCATCTGCCTGTCTTTGTCTTCACCCCAGGATTGGGGAAACAGGTCTCTGTTGCCACAGCCAACTTTTACATGGGTTCTAATAATCTAAACTCATGCTTGCATAGCAAATGCTTTACCCACTGATGCATGCCCCCCACCTTTCTTTGTCATTATTTAGTATGGAGTCTCAAACAAGCTCCTCACTGGTGTATACCTGTTCTTTCCCCTGAAGGTCTCTGTTTTCTACCACATTTGTTTCCTCTGTCTTAGGGTACATTTACCTTCAGTTGTTAACTAATTGCCAGGTGGAGGTGGCACACACCTTTAATCTCAGCACTCTGGAGGCAGAACCAAGCAGATCTCTGTGAGTTGGATGCCAGCCTGGTCTACAGAGCAAGATCCAAGAGAAGCACCAAAACCACACAAAGAAACCCTATCTCAAAAACCAAAAAAAAAAAAAAAAAAAAAGATATATACCAACCAACTCTAGAGAGGCTGAGTCTATACTGTGTGTGTGTGTGTGTGTGTGTGTGTGTGTATGTGTTTTGTGAGTTAATTCTCATTTTAAGAACACTAACGATATAAAAATTTCTTTTCTTTTTCTGCTTACTCTGTGTGTGTGTGTTTTGTGAGTTAATTCTCATTTTAAGAACACTAACGATATAAAAATTTCTTTTCTTTTTCTGCTTACTCTGTGTGTGTGTGTGTGTGTGTGTGTGTGTGTGTGTGTGTGTGTGCGTGCGTGCACGTGCTCCCATGCCTGTGCACATAAGCACATGGAAACGAGAGGTCAACTTTGGCTGTCATCTTTCAGATATTTCCATTGTCCTTTTGGAGACAAGGTCTCTCTCTGGCCTGGTACTTGCCAAGTAAGCTAATCTGGCTACCCTATGAGCTCCAGGAATCTGCCTGTCTCCATCTCCCTGTGCTGGGATGAGAAGCACACACTACCACTCCAAGATTTTTAAGACGTGCCTTTGCTGAAATCAAACTCAGGTCTTCATCTCAAAGGCAAGAAATTCGCCAACTGACCTATCTCTCCAGTCCTTAAATTTCTTTTGTAAAAGGTGAAAGGTACTTATTTTTATTTATAAGCCTGTCTAATTACAGGTCTGCTGCTTGGAGTCATGGAGAAAAAACATGGTTGCTTGTCTCTCTGGAATCTCACAGCGGAAGGAAGTCATCCAAGGTTCCTGAACTTGGCTTGTCTTGCTGGTTAAGTGACTCTAGGTCCTCACAGAGTAGTTTCTCATTGCTTATACTGTAATTTTGTTCTGGGTTTAACCAGTTCCTTACCAAGCACACAAAGACTGTGTCACCATTTTGGGAGATTTTACTTGTATCACAATTGGCTATTTGTTTTTTTCTTATTTCCGCATGTGTGGACTCATGCATATTCAGAAGCTTGTCCTTATTTCTTGATGTGTGTTTTATCCAAGAACAAGGTGCTTCAGTTACAGGCTGTATGACTAATTGAGCATGATTATTATTGTTTCAATGAAGCTTTTTCTTTCCCTGTTATTATTGTAGTAAATGAGAATTGGTAATAAAATTTGCCTGGAGATCAGAGGAAAAAGCCAGCCACTATATAGAAGTCAGGCAATTACCCTAAGGTAGCTCATGCCGTTAATCCTGCCACTTGGCAGGCAGGGATCTGTCTGGATCTCTGTCAGTTCAAGGCCACACTGGGAACAGAGCCAGGAGGGGTGGCACATACCTTAAATTCCAACACTAGTTAACCATGGAGGTCTGGAGGTCTGTACAGACAGACAGGAAGTGACAGACCTGGGAAGGAAGAGTAAGTGATGTAGCTGGACAGAGAGGGCAAATCAGATGGCAAAACAGCAAGGCATATAGGCATGCGTACATAGGAAGTAGCTGATCTTTGGGAGCTGCAGAGTTGGTGAGGTGAGGTTAGCATGTGGCTGTTCCCATTCCTCTGATCTCTCTCAGGCTTTAACCCCAATTTATGGCTTGGAGATTTTATTAATAAGACTGTTTAGAAAACTGTCTACACTCATACACACTGTAAAACAAAGCTACCTAAGCATAAGTCTATGAGGGATCCAGTAGGCAACATTCCTCCATGGTTTCTGCTTCAGTTCCTACTAGAATTTTGGATCCAAATTCCATAAATGGTGGTCTGTGTCCTGGAAGTGTGAGCTGAAATAAGCTTCCTCCCCTAAGTTGCTTGTTTTCAGAGTTTTATCACCACCATGGAAAGCAAACTAGAACACATGTATATGTTAGACTCAGGAGGCCACTGTAGGGCTGAAGCTCACACTCTTCTTGCCCATGTGTCTCCTCAGAAAAATTGTATAAGTTTTCCCACCCCAGCAGGCTCAAATTTAGACAGTTTCTTTCAAGTGTATTTTCAGTGCATCGAGGTATGAAGAATAGAAAGGCTGGTCTGCCCTGAACTTGTTTGAAGTATATATGCAGTAATGCAAATCTGGTGCCTTTTGCAACCTTTTAGGGAGAATTTCCTATTTACTAATTATGCTTAGGCATAATTGGGCATGAATATGATTAAAATAAGATGTATTATGGGAAGGGACACACATATAGAGAAATGATTATATAGTCTAGTCTATAAAGAAACAGAAAATTGCCCATGCTAAACTCCTTAGTAAACACACTTCCTTCTCTTGAACCTCATAAATGAAAGCCCCAAACAACAGTTGGGACCCTTGGGTATATTGACTCATGTGGCTCACTCTCAGTCTTGACAGATATCCATTCTGAATCTGTGCTATCTCTTTGCTCAAATAAAGTTATCATACTTCCTTGAGAACTCTCTGTGAACCCTTATATTCATTATTTTGGATGAGAGACAAAGATCACAGGGACACTAGCCTAGATCCTGAACACAGGTTATACTCTGTGTCCCTTCCAACATGAATAAAGTTCCTGCTTGAAGGATTATTCCACTCAACACCTCTCTCCAAGCTTTCCTCTTTTCCCTCACCAAAACCAAGCACCGTCCTTATTCTCTTTCTTAGAAAAGCAGATGGCATGTTGTTCCTCCAAAATGCCCTGCTGCCACATTCACACTTTTCCTGGTTCACCTCTTTTCTCTACCTCACTTTTTTCCTCGCCCAATCTCTACATTTAAGATCATATGATAGTTAGTGTTGATTGGCAGTTTAAGAAGTGACAAGCTTCTGGTCATGTCTGTGAGGGAGTGTGTAGACTGGATTGATGAACCCACCTTAAGTGTGCAAGACAATATCCCAGGCCTGGGGTTCAGAAGTCCAGGTTGTATGTGCTCTCTCAGGCTGAACAGCTGAAATAGCCTGGGCCAATTCTCCCCTCTCTCTATCAACAGTTCCCTCTGAAAGGTAACTCTTGCCCTGCACTTTGGTTTGTATTTAAGTTCAATGTGGACAGAAACTGATCATTCTTGGTGATTGGTGATGAATGGGTTTCCTCGTGAAATGAAAATGAAGGCACAGGCAGATGGCCACCCTGCCTAGATGCCCACAGTTTGTCATACTCTGTTCTGCTTATTCATGTACTTCTGCCCTTGTAGCATTAGCGCATGGGATCTTTATGATTCTTTTCTTTATCCCTGAATAATGTTACTGTGAGCCTGCTGGATGTGCTGGGGAGCTATAACTAAGTCCCAAGGTAAAAATATGAAAAACAAGCAAAAGAATAAAGTACAGCTATGGCTAATGCCTTCACATAGCTCACAGTATAATGGAATACCTAAAGAAATAAGCACATGCCTTATGGCTAGGAGTCCCTGGAAAGGATAAACTTTATTAGGACAAAATAGAAAAGGTCTGGCTGAGAATAGAAAGTTTAACAGTTACTGTGAAGGTCAGGCTGATGGTAGTAGTGAACTTGGGTTAAGAAGGAGTGAGCTTGAAGAAGGAAGTAGAAATAGTGGTATGGAGTCTTAGCAGGGAAAGCACAAGGAGATTCAAATCGGGAAATTCTCAGAATTCATTGGGATTAGAAAAGAGGATATGCATTGTGCTGTATGAGGGAGGAAGCTGAGGACTACAGACAGGTTCAACCCAGTTATCCATCTATGTATTTCCTCTGAGTCCACACAATGTGTGCACTTTCTCAGTCTCCCTGTCTCTATCTCCACCTATGTTACTTTCTATATTTAAAAATATTTTTTATTTTATTTATTCTTCTCTCATACAATACATCTCAATCTCAGCCTCCCTTCCCTCTCCTCCTCCAAACCCTCCCAATACCCCCTTCTCCCCAGACCCACTGTTCCTCTGTTTCCATTTAGAAAAGAGCAGGCCTGCCTTCCCAGTGATATCAACCAAACTCTGCATAACAACAAACAATGAGACTAAGCCTATACCCTCATATCAAGACTGGACAAGCAACCCAGTGGGAGGGAAAGCTCCCATATGCAGACAAAATAGTCAGAGACACCTCTACTCCCATTGTTAAAGACCCTCAAAACCCCCCAACTAAAAAACCATAGCATGTATGCAGACTGCCTGGTACAGACCCATGTCGGCTCTGTGATTGACACTTCAGTCTCTGTGGGCCCTGTGAACCCTGCCTAATTGATTCTGTGGGTCATGTTCTCCTGGTGTCCTCAACCCCTCTGGCTCCTACAATCTTTCCTTCCCTTCTTCTGCAGAGTTCCTTCAGTTCTGTCTAATGTTTGGCTGTGGGTCTCTGCATCTGATCCAGTCAGCTGAAAGAGAAAACCTTCCTGATGGGGACTGGGCTAGGCACCTCTCGATGAGTATAGCAGAATATCACTAGGAATCAGTTCATTGACTTTTTCTCTTTTCCTTGTTATTCCTATCTTGTTTTGTAGCTGGAGGGCTTCTCTCCAGGTTCCCCAAGCCCCGCAGTCCCACAATCCACTTATAAAATAATCACTCAGACGCTTATATCACTTATAAACTGTATGGCCGTGGCAGGCTTCTTGCTAACCGTTCTTTTATCTTAAATTAACCCATTTCTATAAATCTATACCTTGCCACGTGGCTGGTGGCTTACCAGAGTCTTCACATGCTGCTTGTCCTGGCGGTGGCTGCAGTGTCTCTCCTCAGCCTTCCGCTTCCCAGAATTCTCCTCTCTCCTTGTCCCACCTACTTCCTGCCTGGCAACCTACTTCCTGCCTGGTCACTGGCCATCAGTGTTTTATTTATATATAGAGCAATATCCACAGCACTTCCCCTTTTCTTCTTCTTTTTTTTAAAAAAGGAAGGTTTTAACTTTAAAATGGTAAAATTACATATAACAAAACAATTACTGAGCAAGAATTATAGTTATAATATTAAAGAAGATGTCCTATCTATCTTATATTTGTGAGTTTAAGGTTTTATATCTAAATTATCTTTTATCATAACTGAGGAAATTACAACTATCTAGTTTTCAACCACATCAAAGACCTGAGAAGGAACATAATGGTACCTGAGAAATGGTAGATGGATGCAAGCAACTTTCGGGAATCTTGCAAGAGTAGACCAAGACAGCTGGCAGCCTGGACAGTCACCTAATATTTCTCAGCATTGTTGGTGCATTCAAATTGGCTACAGGCCTAGAGTCTCTGACAGACCATTTTTAGAAGCAGGAATTCTGAGAGACCATCTTACCCTGTCTTAGCAGAGTACAGTGGTCGCTTTCCTTGTGTCCCGCTTGTCCAGAAAGGACAGTATTTCATTTGTACTGTCAGCCATCAAGGCAAGGGCAGTTCTTTGCCCAGTAGGCCATTTTGTGCCAAAAAGACAAACTTCCAAATGGAAATGTCTTAGAAGCCCAACATTCTCTCAGAATCAATTGGTGTAGCCAGGAGCAATTGTGTCTCACGTCAACAGAATTTTAAGTTATTTAAATGCCATATTCTTTAGGTCTATGAAGTGTTTGAAGATTACCTGTCTATCTGAAATATATCTATGTATACCTAGAAGACTTAACTAACATGGCTACAAATATGATTATCATAGATGACTAATTATTAATCTATTTTTAATTATCCATTACAATTTTAAATGAGCTACATAAACATAATACCTCAAACAAGAATAGAAATATATATATATATATATATATATATATACACAGTATAACAAAATTAACTTCAAGTTTGTATCAATAAACTAAAATTTATACCAATGTAAAACATTTTAAACAAGTTGTTCTTTAAAAGTAGGTTCATTAATCTACCCTTTTATCTTATCATCTCTATATCCTCCTATATATCTAATCATATCCCCTTTTTCTTTTTTAGAAAGAGATCACATTTATAATCAACCTGTTTTAAATAAAAATATTGGTTTTTCTCTGTCCCACACCAGAGGGCTCTTCTGATTTGGGACACAAGAATCTCTTAACCATTTTTTTTAAAGCAATATGTCTGGGTTTAGAGGGGGAGTGAGCCAATTCCACCTCTAAAGCCAGCTTGGTATATTTGGGAATTTGGGCGTAGCATCTCTTACTACTTCCTGCTGGAGGGGGGTACTGTATCTTATGGGGACGCAAAGGAAATTTTAAGCCTATGGGGTAGTCCTTGAGGCTGTATTGTGTGAACCAGTTGCCTTGAAACCGCTCTGGATGTTGGATCATTTGGGCCATGGTGTCACCGGAGGCCTTTCAGGGGGTCTTGGCTGGTGAAACCTGATGTATCTTAATCTGGAACAAATCCACAGCCTCTAGCTTTCTGTGAAAACAAAAGCAGAACCTCTTTTCCAAAGCAACATATCCTTAAATCCAAATTTTGAAGTCAAGTTACCTTTAAAATATGCATATTGGTTTAATTCAATATCTTTTTTGATCAAATGTTTTTTTGCAGTTAAAAATCCCAAAGACAACACAATCCAGATTGTCTGTGTAATATTCATCTTTACGTGGCTTTTTACATTAATTTTTTTGTCTCTTTCAAGCCTACGTATATTTTACACACATTGTAAACGATGTTATCTGAATCAGTCTTTTTGTGAGCCTATTGCTTTAAACTGCATCCTTCTGAGCCTGAAACAGCGCTGTGGCTGCTGGCTCCGCCCACTTCAGCTTCCCAACATGGCAGTGGTACGTTTTCCGCCAGCTCTGGGAGTCATCAAGTCTCAGAAATAGTGGGTCTAAGCTTTTATCAAAGCAGCATGTAACCCAGAAACCTTTTTTTTTTTTTTTTTTTTTTTTTTTTTTAATACTAGTAAAGACTAAATCTACCACACAACGTAATGTGCCTCTGGCAGACCCCTCATTCCCGCCATACTGCCGGTCAAACGCACACGCCAGGAACCCGCCAGTGTTCAAACCCGCATTTTGCGGCGTCTAGCTGCTCATAGGAGACAAGAAGCAGGAACCTGGTTTTGGCTCTGTTTAGAATTGGTTATTAAATATTCTCAGGTTTAAGGTGGAAACTCGAGCCGCTGCGCGCCATTTGTTGCTGGAGGGCTTCTCTCCAGGTTCCCCAAGCCCCGCAGTCCCACAATCCACTTATAAAATAATCACTCAGATGCTTATATCACTTATAAACTGTATGGCCATGGCAGGCTTCTTGCTAACTGTTCTTTTATCTTAAATTAACCCATTTCTATAAATCTATACCTTGCCACGTGGCTGGTGGCTTACCAGAGTCTTCACATGCTGCTTGTCCTGGCGGTGGCTGCAGTGTCTCTCCTCAGCCTTCCGCTTCCCAGAATTCTCCTCTCTCCTTGTCCCACCTACTTCCTGCCTGGCAACCTACTTCCTGCCTGGTCACTGGCCATCAGTGTTTTATTTATATAGAGAGCAATATCCACAGCAGGTTCTCCCCTAGGTCTCTGAGCCATCTGGTTTCTGGATTCTGGCCATCTAGGCAGTGTCTGTCATGGACTCCCTCTTGTGGTGTGAGCCTCAGCTTAGACCAGACATTGTTGGGGACTCCCAAAAGCTCTGAGCCACCTTTGCCCCAGTGCATCTTGCAGGTAGGGCAGGTTGCAGGTCGCAGACTTTGTGGCTGGGTTTTTGTCTAGCCTGGTTACAGAAGATGGCTGTCAGGTTCCATATTCTCCATTACTAGAGTCCTCACTAGGGTCAACCCTATAGCTTCTGGGAAGTTTCCACTGTAATAGGTTTCCATATCACCCCCTAAATTCCTATCTATTTCTATTTCTCCCCATATGAGAAAAAATCATCCTGAGTGAGGCATCCCAGACCCAGAAAGACAAACAAGATATGTACTCACTTATAAGTGGATATTAGCTGTTAAGTAAAGGATAATTTCCCTTCAATCCACAAATCCAGAGAAGTTAGATAAAGAGGAGAGCTCTAGGTGAGTATGATGTGTGGCTCTCCCTGGGAAGGGGAAACAGACTAGATTTTGTGGGTTGACTAGGAGCAGGTGGGGATGAGAATATGAGGGATCAGGTTGGGGAGGGATTGACAGAGGGAGAGAGTATACTCTTAATTTCTAATGAACAAACAAATTAAGAGTCAAGTATACTGTTCTTGGAAGACAGTCATTAGAATGCTTGTCCAGGAGTATAAGACAACGACTTTTAACCTCAGAATCTATGTGATTCTTTCCTTAGTTTATTTTGTTTTGAACCCAGGCTTAGAACTGTGTACTGCAAGCCAGCTCTGAGAGGCAGAGACAGGAAGATTTCTAGGACTGACCAGCCATCCTGGAAAAATCAGCAAGCTCCAGGCCAATGTGAGGCCCTGTCTCAAAAAATCAAAGTAATGACTTCTGAGAAATAATGCTGTAGGGTATCTTTCTGTATGCTGTGAATATGTGTTGGTATGTTTGGTTAATAAAGAAGGGAAGAAAAGAGCCAGAGGAGATGCCAGCCTACCATTCAAGGAGCAATATGCCAACAGACTGGCAATGCGATGGCCACATGGCAACATATAGATTAATAAGAATGGATTAATTTAAGATGAAAGAGCTAGCTAGCAAGAAGCTGAAGTCATAGGTCAGACAGTTTGTAATTAATATAAGCCTCTGAGTAATTATTTTATAAGCAGCTATCGGACAATGGGTAGGAGAGATTCATCTGGACTCCTGGGCAAGGCAGGACCAGAGAAATTTCTGACTACAGAGTAAAATCAAAGACTTATCTGTAGCTTCCACACAAATGTACACCCACACAAACATGTACCCACTTATATACGCCTACAGACCCACAAACAGTAGCCTTTCTAAAAGCCACTTAGCAAGGTACATATGTATGAATAATGGTGGTTAAAAGCACCAGGAGAAAAAGGAGCATTATTGTTTAAGTTTCATTATTCCTTAAGTGTCTGTGTGTGCCTTTGTCTAATTACTTTAAATGGCAACATAGTTTAGGATTACTAAAACTTCTCTAACAGAATAAAAATCTGTCAGAGAAATACAAAGCAGACATCACACACATGCCCCTTTTATCACATGAGAACACTTCAAAAGATGGCCTGCTCCCATCTTTTGAAGGGTTCTCATGAGAGAGGGATAAGAAAATATCAGATAGAAAGAGAGACCTTGATGAGAAGAGAGACAGAAACACAGGATATCTTCAGGAGGGCCTGGATAACTACCCAATGGCCTTGAAAGTTTATACAAAAGGCTTTTTATAACATGCCAAGGGGAGTGGCAAAATACCTCGCCTGCAAGACCAAAGCACACCGCACAGCCAAGTGAAGACCCTTCCAAACTCCTAGTAACCATGCCTGTGGTCAAATTTTTCCCTTATGTAGCCCTGCTGGGTAAAGCAAGCTCAGATTTTCTGACCTGGAGTAATCTGAGACTCCACACATGTGAAGTTGATAGTGAGCAGTCTCACTTTGCACACCATGAGATATGCCCATTACTGCAAGACTGGGGTCAACTTGTTTGGACTCAGAATTGTTATGGAAAAATCTGTGCATTTTTTGATGATGCTTCTAAATTAGGTTAATTGAAATGGGATGAGTCATTCTAATTGTTGGTGGTACTATGCTATGGATTGTGGTCCTGGGCTGCATTACAAGAAGAAAGTGTGCTGAGTATCAGAATTCATTTCTCACTCTGCTTCTTGACTGGGTCCATTTGACTACCATTTGCTACCAGTCTTTATAACCATGATGGACTGAATCCTGGAACTGTGATCCAAAATAAACCCTTCCTTCTTTAAGTTGTTTTGGCTGGTATTTGCTCACAGCAATCAGGAAAGTGGCTATCATAATAATGTTCAGTGTCTAGGATGCTGAATGTGATGATATGGGGAAGAGGACCTTAAGCCAGGATCCCTGAAGACAGAGCTTAGGCGTGTTGGTAGGATAGATAAACAGCACTGTCTGAAGCATGGGGAAATGTGCAGTGATAGCCTAACTTCATGGTTCTTGTGACATATATTTAGAAAATAATGATAATGGTGTACGCTGAAGGTGGAGATCTTTAGCTTTCTGATGGTTAAAGTATTTTCATAAAATATTCACCTGTCTCTGTGAAAGTTTGGTGATCAAAAGTGGTTTGAAATAGACTAAAATGCTGTCTGACTAACTGAAAAACAGTTTACCACCACAAGATATGCACTGGAGGTGTTATTTTCAGCAAGGGATGCAGGAGGCTACTGCTAAGCTATGTACTAAAGCTACTGACACAAACAACTGAAACTACAAGGTTCACCCAGACTCCCAGTGTCAAGGTCATTAACATTGTCTCAGCTCATCAATTACACAGATGATTCATTTTCACACCAACCACTTGCCCATAGGTAGTCTAGTCTGTGCTAAAAACTCCTGGAAAGGGTACCTGTCAAAGATGTCCCTAAGACATGTTTCCTGTGCTGGGCATTTTAGGTGCCAATAAGACACTAGACACTGAAGAAAGATTGGGTGAGTTTGGGAAGGGTGTGGAAGTGAGAAGCAGAATGAGAAGTGGAAAAACACTTGAGTCTTCATACCACCAAGTGGGTCAGAATTTCATTTCTGTTGTGACTAAAATCCTGATGCCAAGCATGGCAACCAGATACCTGGGTTCTATGCCCAAGACCTACATGGTAGAAAGAGTACTGTCAGTGTCAAGTTATACTGATATCTATACAAGTGCTTTGGCACACACATGTGCATACACAGTAAACAAATATAATAAAAATATTTAAAAATAATTCAAAAATATTTTTATGTATGTTTGTGTATGCACACATGCATGCATGTGGGTGCCCACAGAAGCCACAAGAAGTCATTGGATCCCTTGGAGTTGAAGTTATAGGCCATTGTGAGACATTGGTGTGGGTACTGGAAATCCCATCCTCTGGAAGAGCAGCAAGCATGCTTAACTGCCAAGGTCACTTTCCAACATCAATTAAAAACACATTTTTAATCAATTGAACAAAACAATTTTGGATTGACTTACTCTGTTTTTAACCCTGGGCCAAACATAGATATGGAGGAATATAGCGTGAGACTCTTCCTGGAGAGGTGCAAACATCTACCTCTCCCTACCTGTAGAAGGCATTGATGGCAGACAAAATGATTCCACCAAAGTCCACCTTGGGGAACCAATGTGTTTATTGGGGTGACTTACAGGAGTATTTGTGAGGGTTTGCATGGGTGATGCAAAGGCTGTTGAATCACTGAAATGCCCCTATCAGCATGGGCAACAAGTCAGGAAATTTGTATCCTTTAGGTATCCCAAACTGTTTTCAGGCAACATAGAGCTCAGCTAGTTGGAGAGCCTGTTCCCTCCAGCAAGTTTTACTGTTTACACAGCCCTAGAAAGGCGCTCTGTGAATCCTGTAAGTTTCTGGAGCCTCCTTGTGAGATATGCTTTCTTCCAAAGACTCTTGAGCCTCTTTCTTCATTTGTGGATTAAATGTTTCAATAAGGAAGTAATCTCTAAAAATATACTTTAATGGCCATGGAATTGGAGATTAGGTTACTACTGATATGTTTTTGCTTAAGTAACTTAATTCCTTTGAAAATAGTGGTATATTACTTACATTTGTCATTAAGATTGCTGAGATAATGAAAGCAAAGTGATAGACATTAGTAATAATTACCATCTCAATTTATGTAGCTATTATTATTATTAAATAAGTGATTTCTCTCATTGATCAGAGAGGCAATTGTGCAAATGAAAAACCATAGAGGAACCGTGAAATGAATTTAATCCACATTCCTGTTCCTCTGATCCAGGTTTTTTCTATGAGGTCACACAACACAGTCAGTTGTTCCTAAAGACATGAGAGCACTACTGTGTGTTTTTAACTTCCCTGATTTCCCTTCTACTAAGTAAGAGAACATCGTGGCAGAAAACTCCTCCCTTAATCAACCAAAACAATTTAGATATGTACAAAAGATGTGGCCTCACTAAAACATGTTACAAGGGTAACAGCTAACAAACCAGTGATAATTCCATGATTAGTTCTCAGTATTGACTCTTTCCTCTCTTTTCAATATTATCTCAACACTTGAACATGTCACTCTTTCACCTCTCTAAATAAAGGTTTTTTAATCTGTTCAGGTGACTGAGCACTTCTAGAACCTTCCACTTTGGGAAACACTTTGATGTTTTTAGAGGCTCACATTAAAATTAGCAAATAAACCAGGCATTGCATATTTTAGGTTCTGGTAACAAAGTAAAAGAACTCTAATCAAAATGACAAAAATAAAGTGACTTCACAAAATTTCATACTATTTAGATATTTAGATTTCATACAGGTTAGATCATTGGGATACAAATCACCATGGTTCTTTCTTCCATGCTAGGAGTTATGAGAACTCTTAATGATTTCTCTGGAACAACAATAAAAAGCAGATGTTGCCACATGGAGGTAACTATTGATAATTAAAAAAAATAGACAAAAAATAACTTTACAAATTTAGTGAATCAGTCCTTGGGCTGAGAATATAGACTTGGTAAATCAGTGCATAGTCTAAATATCGTCCTATATTTGGGTAATAAATTTGAATTCAAAGCTGGCTCCATTAGCCCTTTGATATTTGTGAGAGTGTCTAGCTGTTTAACCTACTGTTAATCTCACTGAATGAGAGTAAAAATCATTATCCAAATACTTTGGTTACGATAAGCAAGCTTTATTTTCTGTCAGACAGGGCTATATCCCTAAACAAGGGTTTGGACAATGGCATCAATCATAGGAGAAGGTAGGGTTTATGTAGTTTAAAAATGGCAAGACTAGGGGGTTTCAAGAGTTGGAGAATTTCTAGAAAAATTTTGGTTACATAGGAACTTGACAGAACATTTCAAAATTATTTGGCAGAGATTAGGTACATTTAAGATGTGAGTTAAACTCCATAGAGTGGGGACCATGTCAAATTCCAGAAACAGGTTAAAGCATGGTCAACTTGAATCTTACAGCAAACAGAAATGAACTTCTTATGACCTTATAACAAAATGGCTTCCATCCTTAAGATGGAGTCAGGATTGTCCATTGTTGTGGTAAAGCCCACATTACCCATACCTGTTCACCATGTCCGAGGTGGGGGGGAGCTGCGGATTAGAAAATAAGAGACAAGACACAGCGAGTCATTTGCCATGGCTGAATGCCGAATGCCAAATGCCAAATGCTGTTTATTGAAAGAGGGAGGAAACCTTAAATACATGCTTACAGCACAATGGAGGATCATTGGAGGGCAGAATGCTCTACATTCTAGCATCAAGCTGTTTACACCAAATGCAGGATACAGGAACAAAGAACCTCTGGTGATCTCTCCGGTGATCGGTGACCATTAAGTGAGAAGGAAACCAGCAGGGAATCTGAATAGGGAGGACATCTGGTCAAGGTCGGCAAGCAAGGCGGCAGCCTTACTCAATATGGGAGGAGACCAGGGCCCTATAGTCCATCATTAGACTAACCTCAAACTCGGTCCTGCCTTCTTCCTAGTGCTGAATTCTATCTGTGCACAACAGCCAGTTTCTTTGCAAAAAATTTAGTATAGCACATTTGTATAATATTGGAAAAGTTAGAGTAAATAATGCAAAAATATGTTTGTCATTGTCTCTGATAATAGGCATAGAATACTTAAACCCACGAGAATTTTTCCATTGATCAGGATGTCCTGTTACTGAGCCAGATGTTGTGGCACAGAATTATAATTCTAGCACTTATGATATAGAGGATACAGGTCAAAAGTTCAAGGCTGTCCTTAGATACATAGAAAGCTTGAGGCCAGATTAAAATACATGAAGTTCTGTCTCAAGAATACAAAATACAAAAAATCAGAGAACATCTTATGTGCTTGCTTATAATTGTTTATATGTGTGTCAAAGTTTATCCTGGGGCTTCTTGATATTTTAATTTCCTGGGAGCAATCTTAGGAGAGAACACTAATTCATACTTGCTTTCAATTGTTGATTTGTGTGAGTGATGTCTCCAAAACAATCCTAGCAGTTGTGGTTGAATACCACATTCAGAGCTATGCAGAGAAGGGCCAGGGTGATTGGAGGAGAAGGAAAACAAGAAGGGTCAAGGGGTATGAGTGAGATGCACATGCTTCACTGGTCTCTGCACATGCATATATGTGATTGTGTTTGGTATATTTAAGAACCACAGGCTTTTGGTTTAAAGCATAGAGAGATGGCTCAACAGTAAAGTTCTTGCTGTGTATGCATGAGGACCTGAGTTCAGCCTCCCAGAATCTATGTGAAAAAACCAGGGCCACGCGTCAGTAATCTGAGTGCTAAAGTGGCAGAGACTGGAGTATCCCTGGGTCTCCTTGATCAGCCAACCTGGATGAATTAGTGAGTTCTTAGATCAGTGAAAATTTTGTGATCAGTTGTGTAAGACAGCCAGTGTTAACCCTTGGCTTATGAGTACATATGTACACTCACACACAAAATAAAGAGCATAGTTTGACATCAACAATTTTGTCTTTTTAATTCATTAGCTAATTATTTATTTTATTGAAACTTGAATTGCTTAGTGCCCCATTTAATATTTATATTTTATTTTTATTTATTTTATTAATTTTTTATTAAGAAATTTTCTACTCACTCCACATGCTATCCATAGACTCCCTTCTCCCTCCTCCCACCCCCAGCCCTCTTTCCCAAGCCACCCCACATCCAGTGTGCTGGCCTATGCTGATACCCCATGGGAGCCCTCCATTTAATATTTTTTTTAAATATTGGTTTATACACAAAATCTTATTCCATAAAAATTCCATGGAAAGCCTAGAAAGTAAAAAGGGATCCAAATTCAGCAATAGAGGCAGTATCTGTTAATATATGATGGATGCCAAGATAGGCACGGTGATTACTTGGTGAATCGATGGATATATAGCCATAGACAAGTGGATTACATTCGTGTAGGATGAGCAAGTTCCCCTTTCTATCCTTCTCTCTTCACTATGAAAATCATTGTTAGATGAGCATACATCTGCATATGTATCCTTTCAGAGGTTTTATCAGAAGAAGCAAATATTTAAGATTTCACTGAATTAATTCTTTCTTTGACAATCCCATGCATGTATACAGTGCTTTTTTATCACTGTAATCCCAAACCCTCTCTAGCCCCCCTCCCACCTCTATAGCTCCCTTCCTTCTCTCTATACTTTCCTTTCATACACTTTTTGATTCTCATCAGTTTACCCAGGACCATTTACCTTACCACAGCTTTGGAAGTAAAATTTTAATAGATACTTGTTTGTACTAAATCTGGACCCCAGAATCATATGAGTAGAAAACTTAGAGTTGAAAATGCTCAATGAGGCTCTTCCTGTGTCACCTCTCAGCTTATGAAACTTAACAAAATCTACAGGAGCAACAATTATGCTAACAGTAATACTCCAAGTTCACCCAAGCAAGGATGTGCTCTAAGCTTATAGTTCACACTTAGGAGAATACTTCCTTTTATCATGATACAGGAAACAAATGTGGGCTCTGAAATGTAGTTAACTGTGTGTGACTAGTGATGGTAGTAGCAGGAAAGCAATCGACAGACAGTGAATGAATTCACTCTTTAGCCCAAAAAGTAAGAACAATTTTTGAGTACCCTGCAAGAGGCAGGAGTCTAGGCAGTAACTAGAACACTGTCTGCGGCATCCAATGGTCTATGGGAGAGAGAGTCCCAAAGTGGTAAAGTAGTTTAAGGTGTCTCTGTTGTCAGTTTCCTACATGAAATTCACACCAAGTGAAGGTGGATGGTCCAGAGATGGTAGCATGAGTTGTTGCACAAGTAATTTTCAAATGTGCAAATAGAGGCCATGCAAACAAGTGTTATGAAATAGGGCTGTGTAAACAATGGCCATGCAAATAAGGGCAGTCCTGGCTACTGTGTATTTGGTTCCAGAGCACAGCTGGATCAGATTACAACTTTCTGCAAACAGTTGGAAATTCCTGAACCAAGTAAGCAGCTGAATTTTCTGGTCTCGTAGTAATGACCTTCCTTAAGAGGGCAAATGTCAATGCTCAAGCAGCTGTGCAGCAACATGGGGAGAGGTAAGTGGTCCAAATGAGAACTGTGGACCAGTCCAGTGTGTCCAGTGCAAGATCCTGGTTTAATACAAATGCAAATGAAGGAGTAAAACCCCATTTCTGTACTCCTCACCTGTGAAACTTTCTACTCATGATGATTCTGGGGTCCAGATTTAGTACAAACAAGTATCTATTAAAATTTTACTTCCAAAGCTGTGGTAAGGTAAATGGTCCTGGGTAAACTGATGAGAATCAAAAAGTGTATGAAAGGAAAGTATAGAGAGAAGGAAGGGGGCTATAGAGGTGGGAGGGGGACTAGAGAGGGTTTGGGATTACAGTGATAAAAAAGCACTGTATACATGCATGGAATTGTCAAAGAAAGAATAAATTCAGAAATCTTAAATATTTGCTTCTTCTGATAAAACCTCTGAAAGGATACATATGCAGATGTATGCTCATCTCACAATGATTTTCATAGTGAAGAGAGAAGGATAGAAAGGAGAACTTGGTCATCCTACATGAATGTTTTCCACTGGCAATACATTTCTTATAAGCCATGTATATGGGTAATATATCTACAACCTATTAAAATAAACAAATAAAGGGTCTGTCAAATATAATTCCAAAAATAGTACTTCTTACCTTACCTTTAATTTTCAGTTTTGAGTAAGACTTATCTTATTTCTGTACTAGTTATGAGGGGGAAAAAACCTCATTACATAGGTAATAATATTCAGGAAAAAATAGCTCAAGAGCTCAAGGGCCTACATGAAAATGAATACTACTTTGTGGTTTATCATTAAATAGTGAATTGTACTTAAAATAATATATTTGCAAGGGAAAGAAATGAAGTTATAGATGAGGAGGAGAGTGCTCCTAGCACTTCCATGCTTGTTGCTTATTCTGCATCATTTAGGGGATGTCCAAGAACTGTTCAGTCACCATGTAGCCTAATTTCATGTGAATTACTCTTCATACCTCACAGGGGTGAATTGCAGTTTGTTCTCCTCAGCTTTTCTTCAGGTTTCCATTTCTCTACCTTGGCTACATATTGCATTTGGCCATACATGGTAGACCTAAGGTACTAGAGCTGAGAAATTAAAACCCCTTGAGTTAAATAGTACTAGATTATTCTTTTAGGAGCCCTTAAAAATAGATGTATCCAATTACTGTAATTCTCATTTTTTCACTGTTAGGATCTTTGAGAAGAATCAGCTGTATTTATAGTCCTTGTAGGAGCCTCCTGGTTTCCCTTTGAAGAGCAGTATGGAGCTGGATTTTTCAGTTTATCAAAGCAAATTGTGTGCATTTTCCAAAGGCAAATTGCAGAGCAATGGCATTTGCGGATGAATAGAAAACTGCGTGAACTAAACACACTGTGGTGTTTTCCCACTCATAACTTCAACCCAAATTACCTTTGAAACAGTAGTGGGAAGCTGGAAGGATTTCCAGGGGCTCTGTTGATGGATGTGTTGAAAATAGAACCCAGCTTTCTCATATCCAAACAGAAAACTTCATTCCTCATCAACTCAACCTTGAATTAACCCTGAAGTTTCCCAATTTCCAAATGAAATTCAAGAGGTTCCTAGACCTAAACTGTACAGAAGTCAGTATAGTACTCCCTCATACTCATAGGAGTTACCACCTATGTCAAGGACTGTCAGAAAATCCTAAATTTATACTGTGTCTTGAGCAGAAGAGAGCATTGTTTGCTATGGCTGTCACAAATGTTCAATCTATACTAACAAGTTTAAGTTTAGGACTGCAGAGATATCTCAGTTGGTTAAATGCTTGCTATACAGACAGGAGGATTCAAGTTTGATCCCCAGAGCCAACAAACTGCAAGGGGGATAGTGTTAAATAAAAGAAGCAAAGAGTCCCAACAGTCAGTCTACAAAAGAAGCTGAACAATTCTCTTTACTGAATTTTATGCATAATTGGCTCTTGAGGTAGAGGGGGAAAGAGCATTAGATAGAAGCAATTCCATTAATGGAGATCCAAGTATGTTGAAGCCTTACAGGGGTGGAGAGGAGTTTCTTAAAAGCCTGTAGAGGAGCTTCCTAAGAGCTGGCATGAGATGGGGCAGGGGCGGGCAGAATGAGAGTGATGGCAGGCAGGAAGCCAGAGGATCCTCTTCAGTGACCTTGGGAGCATCTCTACAGCAGTCTGTCTGAGGAGTCAGATCAGACCCAGAATGAAGCGAACTTTTAACAATTTACTACACTTTAGGACTGATAGGAAGTCTTATGTCACATGATTTATTTCAGCATAGTGTACCTGATAAAGAGTATGGAGGAGACAGGTACCATAAATTGAGAACTGTTAAGTCACAGCACAGATTGCTTCTTAACTCTCTCTCCCAGATGGATCTTCAGTAAAGTGTGGCCTGATTCATGTTGTGGAATCTAATGTAATATACAGATTGTGTTTTAACAGATAGCATCTTATTTTGTGTTTTATAAATGCTTTGCATTTACTAATTGACAGGTTCATATGCTATATCTCATGAAGCCTAAACTTGTCTAAATGGGAATGGTCACTAATCATTTTATAGTTCGGTGCTCTAGAAACCCAAAATTCTTTTCCAGACTGTATTCAACCTTTTCCTAATTGAGATATCTATAGGAGAAAGCCAGAAAACTGCACAAACCACCAGAACCACAGGTGTTCATAATGCAGAGATTACTTAAGCCTAATTATGTGAGTGGTCCAGAACCTACCCATCCAGAGCCTTCTCCCACTGGATGCCCATTCCCTCCATTTTTAAGACAGGCTTCTCAGTGTAGTTCAACCATCTTGTCTCAGCCTCTCCACTGCTGTTATTACAAGTCATCACCACCTCAACCTGCTCTATCTCCAACTGTATTGACTTAAAAGGAATCTTCCAACAACTGCCTT
This sequence comes from Peromyscus maniculatus bairdii, assembly GCF_049852395.1. Taxonomy (NCBI): domain Eukaryota; kingdom Metazoa; phylum Chordata; class Mammalia; order Rodentia; family Cricetidae; genus Peromyscus; species Peromyscus maniculatus. The sequence goes on from NC_134862.1 coordinate 14,713,120, forward strand.
ATGTACTTGAAATGTTTTTGTTTTTCTTTTTAATTTGGCAGTGTTGAAACACAGAATTAAAACAATTCAAAGACCTTGGTTTGGGGTTTTTGTCTTTGTTTTTGTTTTGTTTTTCAATTTTAGAGTTGAGAGTTACTTGCTGCCATAGTGGAATAATCTCAGATGGGATGAGCAAAGGTAGTTGGCTCTACAAAGGAGAGCCAAGGAAAGCAGAAGCAAAAAGGGAGGTTGTGGTTAATTTTATTTTATAGTTTCCCTTTTATTGAAAGTAGATTTTTTTCTCATGCAATATACCCTGAGTATAGTTTCCCCTCCTTCTTCTCCTCATATACCCTTCCTACCTTCCCTCCCCTCTGGATCCACTCCCTTTCTTTCTCTCATTAGAAAAGAACAGACTTCTAAGAGATAACAACAAAACATGACAAAATAAAGCAAAAACTAATATACCAAAGGTGGACATGGCAAATCAACAGGAGGAAAGACTCCTAAGAGTAGGCACAGGAGTCGGAGACCCACTTGTTCTCAAAGTCAAGAGTTCCAAAAAAAAAAAAAAAACTAAGCTAATAGTTATAATATATGTACACAGAGGACCTGGTACAGATCTGTGTAGGCCCTGTGCTTGCTGCTTCAGTCTCTGTGAGCTCATATGTGTTGTGCATTGCTTAGTTGACTCAGAGGGCCTTATTCTCCTGGTGTCCTCTATCTGCTCTGGCTCTTATAATCTCCATGTGATTCTCTGATATCTGAGGGGAGGAATTTGATGGAGGCCTCCCATTTGGATTCTCTTTGTGTAATGATTGGCTATGGGTCTCTGCAGCTGTTACCTTCTGCTGCTGGAGAAAGCCTCCCTGATGATGACACAATAAGGAAATGATCTGAGTATAGCAGAATCTTATGAGGAGTCAAGGTTTGTATTGATTCCTTTTTTCTTTGTTTGGTTTTACTCTAAGTGTCTGCTTTATCTAGTATCTTCCTCCTGGTTACTCTAGCACTTTCTGGTATAGGTTTCTTCTTGTGGGGCGGTCCTTAAGTCAGATCAGATATAGACATGGGTTGGCTACTCCCTTGAGTTCTGTGCCACCATAGTCCCAGCCACTCTCGAAGGCAGGGCAGACTGTAAGTCAAAGGTTTTGTGGCTGGATTGGTGTACAGGTTTCTTTTCAGTAGCCTGTAGAGTACCTACCAAAGAGACTAAAATGTAGGAGTGAAGGCTCCATGTAGGTACTAGCTTGACTTCATGTTTGATGTCTTTTGTGGGCATTTTACTTGGCAATGGGGTGTAGCTGGAGTTTTTCTCTCTGGGTCCCACCAAGCCCCGGCAGTCATGGAGCCCACTTATAAAATAAACATATAGACACTTATATTATTTAAATTGCTCAGCCATTAGCTCAGGCCTACCATTGTCTAGCTCTTACTCTTATACTCAGCCCATTTTTGTTAACCTATATGTCACCATGTGTCCCATGGCTTTACCTCCTGCTTTTACATGACGGTCCCTGGACAGCAGGCTGGAGTCTCCTCCTCTCTGCCTTTCTGTTCTCTCATTTCTCCTCTCTACTAGTCCCGCCTGTAGCTCGAGTTTTTCTCCAGTCCTGCCTGGCCCATGGTCAGGACAAATCTCTCTCACCTGCCAGTCCCACAGCTACTCAGACCCAACCAAGTAAACACATGGAGACTTATATTGCTTACAAACTGTATGGCCATGGCATGCTTCTTGCAAACTGTTCTTATATCTTAAATTAACCCATTTCTATTCATCTATAAGTTGCCACATGGCTTGTGGCTTACCAGTATCTTAACATCTGCTTGTCATGGAAGTGGCTCACAACGTCTCCCCACCTCAGTCTTCCTCTTCTCAGAATTCTCTGCTCTGCTTGTCCTGCCTATACTTTCTGCCTGGCTACTGGCCAGTGTTTTATTTATTAACCAATGAGAGCAACACATTTAACATACAGAACATCCCATAGCACTTCCCCTTTTCTTTATTTTAAAGAAGGGTTCTAACTTTCACACAGTAAAAATACAGATAAAAAAACAATTATCAAGCAAGAATTACAGTTACAATATCTAGTCTATTTATAATAACTAGTCTGTTTGTATTTGGCAAAATTAAAGAAGATATCCTATCCATCTCATAGTTGTGAGTATAATGTTTCATATATAATTTATCTTTTATCATAACTAAGCAAAATTATAACTAGTCTTCAACTACATCAAAGACCTCAGAAGGATATAATATTACCTGAGAAATGAGAGAAGTATGCAAGCAACTTTTGAGAGTCTTCTGAGAGTAGACATACATACACACACACACACACACACACACACACACACACACACACACATAACAAAGTTAAGTTTAAACTTATATCAATAAACTAAAATCTATTGCAATGTTAAAACATTTCTAAATAAGTTGTTACTCTTTAAAAATAGGTCCATTAATCTACCCTTACATCCTATCATATCTATATCATATCCTGTTGCTAGAGTTTTCCTGCCTTGCCCACAGTCAGGACAAATCTTTGTCACCCGCCAGTCCCACAGCCACTCAAACCCAACTAAATAAACACAGAGACTTATATTGCTTACAAACTGTATGGCTGTAGCAGGCTTCTTGCTAACTGTTCTTATAGCTTAAATTAATCCATTTCCATAAATCTATACCTTGCCACGTGGCTCATGACTTACACACATCTTCATATGCTGCTTGTCCTGGAGGCAACTGACAGTGACTCCTTCTGCCTTCCTGTTCTTTCTTTTCTCCTCTCTGTTAGTCCCGCCTATACTTCCTGCATAGCCACTGGCCAATCAGTGTTTTATTTATTGACCAATCAGAGCAACACATTTGCCATGCAGAACACCCCACAGCAATATCCCTTTTCTTCTTTAGAAAGAGATTACATCATAATCAACCTGATTTAAATAAAAATATTTGTTTTTCTCTGTCCCACACCAGAGGGCTCTTTTGATATGGGACAAAAGAATCTCTCAACCTTTTTTTTTTTTTAACAATATGTTTGGGTTTAGAGAAGGAGTGAGCCAATTCCATCTCTAAAGCCAGCTTGGTATATTTGGGAATTTAGGCGTAGCTTCTCTTAGTACTTCCTGTTGAAGGGGGGTGCTGTATCTTATGGGGACACAAAAAAAATTTTAGGATTATGGAGTAGTCCGTGAGACTGTATTATCTGAGCCAGTTGCCTTGAAACCATTCTGGATGTTGGATCATTTGGGCCATGGTGTCATCGGAGAACTTTCCGGGGGTCTTGGCTGGTCAAATCTGATGTATCTTAATCTGGAACAAATCCATAACCTCTTGCTATCTGTGGAAACAAAAGCAGAGCCTCCTTTCCAAAGCAACATATGCTTAGATCCAAATTTTGAAGTCAAGGTATTTTTAAAATACACATATTGGCTTAACTCAACAGCTTTTACAATCAAATGTTTTTCTGCAGTTAAAAATCCCAAAGACAACACAATCCAGATTCTCTGTGTAATACCCATCTTTATGTGGCTTATTTTTTATACTACCTTACTCTTTCTTTAAAGACTTTATTTTTAAAAACTATCTATTTATTTATATAATTGTATATATTCCTTTTTCTCTCTCTTCCAAACCTACATACATTTTTACACACATTGTAAAGCATTTAAATCTTGTTCCATCTGAATCTGTCTTGTTGTGAATCTATTGTTTTAAATTGCAGTATTACTAGGGCTAAAATAGCAGCTTTGGCTGGTGGCTTCACCCACCTCAGCTTTCCAACATGGTGGTGCTATGTTTACCGCCAATTCTGGGAGCCAGCAACTTGTAGAAACAGTGGTTCTATGCTTCTATCAAAGCAACATGTAGCCCAGAAATTAATTAATTAATTAATTTCTTTCTTTCTTTCTTTCTTTCTTTCTTTCTTTCTTTCTTTCTTTCTTTCTTTCTTTCTTTCTTTCTTTCTTTCTTTTTACATAGCAAAGGCTAAATCCACCACACGGAGTGGCATAATGTGCAGCTTGGAGACCCCTCCTTCCCCCCATAGTGCTGGTCAAGCTCACATGCCATGAACCTGCCATAGTAGCTCAAACCCCCAGGCTGCCACTAACTTGAGAGAGATAACTAGGAAGCTGTTTTTAGCTCCCGTTTTAGACTCTTCTTTCTCAGGTTTTAGGTAGAAACTCTTGCCAACCTCTTAGGTGCCATTTGTATCTGGGGTTTTCCTGGTACTGCCAGAGAGACACTGCCAGCCTCTGCCATGAAAAGTGAGATGTAAGGTACCAGTAAGCCACGAGCCATATGGCAACTTATAGACTAATAGATATGAATTAATTTAAGATAGAAGAACTAGATATCAGGAAGCCTGCCACAGTCATACAGTTTGTAAGCAATGTATGTCTCTGTGTGTTTACTCGGGTGGGTCTAAGGGGGTGCGGGACTGGCAGGTGAGAGAGATTTGTCCTGACCATGGGCCAGCCAGTACTGGAAAATATTCCAGCTACAATGGGTTCCACTATCAATTTTTAGAGAGCAATACTTTGTCTTAGTGACAACCTTGATTGTTACTTCCCCCCACACCAACAACTCCATTGAATGCAATGCAGTCCTGCCACTGGAAGCCTTGTCTGGGAACAAGAGATGGCCAGTTGAGACTCTGTATCCCCCCATTACTAGGAGTACTCATTAGGATCACCTTCACAGGTAGTATTCCCTGCACTAGATTTCCACCTACCCCAAAACCTGCCAGTACCAGCCATCTCAGCTTTCACTCTCTCCCTCCATTGCATCTTTCACACTACCTGGTCTCCTGCTCTCATCACACCCACTGCTCCCACTCCACCTGTAAAATCTATTCTATTTCCTCTCTCCTCCCTAGGAGATCCATGAATCTTCCCTAGACCCATCCTCTTTATCTAACCTCTCTAAGTAGATAAATTGTAGTTTGGCTATCATTTATATCAACACTAGTATCTACTTATAAGTAAACACATGCCGTATTTATTTTTTTGGGTCTGGGTTACCTCCCTCAGGATGATTTTTTTTTCTAGTTGCATTCATTTGCCTGAAAATTTCTTCATGTCATTGTTTTTAACAGATGAGTAATACTTCACTGTGTAAATATACCACACCTACTTTATCCATTTTCTGGTTGAGGGACATCTAGGTTGTTTCAAGTTCCTGACTATGATGAACAAAGCTGCAATGAACATGGTTGATAAAGTGTCCTTACATTATGAAGAAGACTTCTTTGGGTATATGCCTAAGAGTGGTGTAGCTGGATCTTAAGTTAGATCGATTTCAAATTTTCTGAGGAACTATAATGATTTCCATAGTGCTGTACAAGTTTGCACTCTCACCAGTATTGGAGGAGTGCTCCCCTTATTCCACATCTTTGTCAACATGAGATGTCACTTGTATTGGAATCTCAAAGTAGTTTTGATTTTCATTTCCCTGATGGCTAAGGATGTTGAACATTTCTTTTAGTATTTTTCAGCTATTTGATTTTTCTCTATTGGGAATTCTCTGTTTAGGTTGGTATCCCACTTTAAATTGCATTATTTGGGTTTTGTTTTATTTTGTTTTATCAGATTATTTGGGGTTTTTATATCTACTTTCTTGAGATTTTATGTATTTTGGATATTAGTCCTCTATCAGATGTGGAGTTGGTAAAAAAATTTTCCCATTTTGTAGGCTGCTACTTTGTCTGAATGATGGTATCCTTTGCCTTACAGAAGATTTTCAGTTTCACCAGTTACCATTTATTGTTATCTTTGAGCCTGCACTAATGGTGTTCTGTTCAGAAAGTCATCTCCTGTGCCAATATATTCAAGGCTACTTCCTGCTTCTGCTTTTCTTTTCTTTTCTTTTCTTTTCTTTTCTTTTCTTTTCTTTTCTTTTCTTTTCTTTTCTTTTCTTTTCTTTTCTTTTCTTTTCTTTTCTTTTCTTTTTTATGTGTGTAGGGAGGTTTATGCAGGGTTTCTCTTTGTAGCCTTTTCTGTCCTGGAACTCATTCTGTAGACCATGCTGGCTTTGAACTCACAGAGATACATCTGCCTCTGTCTTGGCCTCTGGCATACTAGGATTAAAGGCATGTGCCACCACCACCTACCACCCAGCTTGTATTTGGTTTTATGTTGAGGTCTTGGTTCACTTGGATTTTGAGCAGGATGATACATATGGATCTATTTGGATTATTTTACATGTAGACACATGGACAGCACAATTTCTTGAAGATGCCATACATTTTACACTATGTATTTCTGGACTTCTTATCAAAAATTACATGTTCATATGTGTATGGATTTATGTCCAGATGATCAATCTAATTCCATGGATTAATCTGACTTATTTTATGATTATATCATTGGTTATTATTACTATAGCTCTGTAGTACCACTTGAAATCAGGAATTGTGATATCTCCAGCAGTTCTTTTATTGATCACAATTGTTTTAGCTATCCTGCGCATTTTGTTCTTCCATATGAAGTTGTGAATTATCATTTCAAGATCTGGAAAGAATTGTGCTGGAACTTTGGTGGGGATTTAGTTGAAAATGTAGATTACTTTTGATAGGATGGCCATTTTACTACATTAATCCTACAATCCATGAACATGGGAGATCTTTTCATCTTGTGATATCTTCTTCAATTTCTTATTTCAAAAACTTGAAGATTTTATCATACAAGTTTGTTACTTGCTTGGTTAGAGTTCTCCCAAGATATTTAATATTATTTGAATCTATTATGAAGGGTGTTGTTTCTCTGATTTCTTTTTTTAAATTCTATATGTTATTTGTACATAGGAGGCTACTGATTTTATTTTTGAGTTAATTTTGTATCCAGCTACTTTGCTGAAATTTTTTATCAGCTGTAGGAGCTCTGTAGTAGACTTTTTAGGGTCACTTATGTGTACTATCATAACATCTACAAGTAACAATACTTTAACTCTTCTTTCCAATTTGTATCCCTTTGATCTCCTTCAGTTGTCTTATTGCTCTAGCTAAAACTTCAATTACTGTTTTGAACAGGTATGGAGACAGTGGACAGCCTTGCCATTTTTCTGATTTTAGTGGAAGTCCTTTGAGTTTCTCAACATTTAACTTGATGTTGGTTATAGGTTTGCTATAAATTGACTTTATTATATTTAGTTATATCCTCTGTATCCCTAATCTATCCAGGACTTTTATCATAAAGGGCTATTGGATTTTGTTAAAGGATTTTACTACATCTAAGGATATGTTCATGGTTTTCTTTTTCTTTCAGTTTCTTTATGTAGTGGATTACATTTCCTGATTTTCCTATATTGAAATATCCCTGAATCTCTGGGATGAAGTCTACTTGATCACAGTGGATGATCTTTTTGATGTGATCTTAGATTCAGTTTGCAAATATTTTATTGAGTATTTTTGCATCTGTATTCCTAACAGAAATTAATCTGTAATTCTCTCTCTTTGTCAAGTATTTATGTGGTTTGCATATCAGGGTAACTGTGGCCTCATAAAATGAATTTGGCAATGTTCATTTTGTTTTGACTTTGTGGAATAATGTGAGTATTGGTGTTAACTCCTCTTTTAAAGTCTGGTAAAATTCAACACTAAAATGACTTGGCCCTGAGCTATTTTGTTCTGAGTTTTTTTTTTCTCTAGGGGTTATAGGTGTATTTAAATACTTTGTATCTGATCTTGATTTAATGTTAGTAAGTAGTAGCTAATTTTCCAGTTTGGTGGTGTACAAGTTCTTAGAGTATGTGCTTATTATTCTCTAGATTTCCTTCTTTATATCTCTCTTTTGGTTTCTTGTATTTTTTTTTAATATTCTCTCTCTCTCTGGCTTTTAGTTAGTTTGGATAAGGGTTTGTCCATCTTGTTGATTTTCTCAAAGAAGCAACTCTTTGTTTCATTGAATCTTGGTATCACTTCTATTTTATTGATGTCAGCACTCAGTTTGATTATTTCTTACTACCTACTTCTCTTGGATGTGCTTATTTCTTTTAGTTCTAGAGCTTTCAGATGAGCTGTTAAGTTGCTGGTGTAAGACTTCCCCCTTTTTTTGAGATAAGGTTTCTTTGTATATTCCTGGCTCTGCTGGGAACTCTCTTTGTAGTCCAGGCTTGCCTGGAATTCACAGAGAACTGCCTGCCTCTGCTTCCCAAGTGCTGTGATTGAAGGTATTTGCCACCACTGCCTGGCTCTCTGAATTTTTTTAATGTAGGCCTTTAGTGCTATGAATTTTCCTCTTAGCACCACTTTCATTGTGTCCCATAAGTTTGAGTATGTTGTGTAATTATTGTCACTGAATTCTAGAAATTCTTTAATATCTGTCTTTTTTCTCTCTTGAAATATTTCATTCACTAGGGAGTTGTTCAGTTTCCATGAATTTGTAAGCTTTCTCTTGTTTCTATTGTTGATCTTTAATCCCTGGTAGTCTGATATAACACCAAGAGTTAATTCAATTTTCTTGTATTGATACTGCTTTGTGTCCCAGTATGTGGTCAACTTTGGAGAAACTTCCATGAGGTGCAGAAAAGAATGTATATTCATTTGTGTTTAGGAGGAATATTCTTTAGATATCTATTCGGTCCATTTGGTTTATAATCTCTATTAGCTCCAGTGTTTCTCTGTTTAGTTTTTGTTTTGATGACTTGTCCATTGGTGAGAGTAGGATATTGATGTTTCCCACTATCAGTGTTTGTGGATCAATATATTATTTAAGCTATAGTAGTGTTTCTTCTACAAACTTAGTTGCCCTTGTGTTTGTTCAAAATTGTTAAGAATTCAAATGTCCTCTTGGTGGATTTTTCCTTTGAAGAGTACGTAGTATCTTTCCTTATCTCTTTTGATTAGTTTTGATTTAAATTTTATTTTCTTGAACATTAAAATGACAACACCAGCTTTCTTCTTAGGTTTATTTGCTTGGAATATCATTTTCCAACCTTTACCCTGAGGTAATGTCTATCCTTGATGTTGAGGTATGTTTTTTTTTTTTTTTTGATACAGCAGAAGTATGAATTCTGTTTGTAGATACATTTTGTTAGTCTGTGTCTATTTACTGGGGCTATTGATGGCTCTTGATGTTGAGAAATACCAATGACCAATGATTGTTGATTCCTGTTATTTTGTTGTTTTGGTGGTGGTGGTGGTGGTAGTGTGTGTGTGTCTTCTTTTGATTTTATTGGAGTAAAATTATGTATTTCCTGTTTTATGGGTACAGTTAAACTTAGGTTGAGGTTTTCCTTTTAGCACTTTCTATAGGGCTAGGTTTATAGATACAGTTTAAATTTGATTTTATCATGGACTGTCTTATATTCTCCATCTATGGTTACTGAAAGTTTTGCTGGGCATAGTATTCTGTGCTGATATCTGTGGTTTCCTAGCATCAGTAGCTCATCCATCCAGGTACTTCTGTCTTTTAGTCTCCATTGAGAAATTTGTTATATTTCTAACAGGTCTGCCTTTATATGTCACTTCATCTTTTTCGTTTGCAGTTTTTAATATTCTCTCTTTGTTAATTATGTTTAGTATTTTGATTAATTACGTTCCATGGGGGGTTAGTTTTCTGGTCCAGTCTCTTCAGTTCTGTATGCTTCTTGTACTTTTATAGTAATCTCATTCTTCAAGTTAGGAAAACTTTCTTCTTCAATTTTCTTGAAAATATTTTCTAAGCCTTTGAGATAGGATTCTTTGCCTTCCTCTTATTCTTAGATTTGGTCTTTTCAGAGTGTCCCAGATTTCCTAGATGTTTTGTGTCAGGATTTTTTTTAGAGTTAACATTTTCTTTTACCAGTGTATTATCCATTTATTTTATCATACTTTCAGTGCCTGAGATTTTACTTCTCTCATATCTTATGTTGGTGAATTTTCCCTCTGTAGTTCCTGACCAAATTCTTAATATTTTCATTTCCAGATTTCCCTTTGTTTATGTTTTCTTGAGTGATTCTATTTCCAAATTCAGGTCTCGAACAGTTTTATTTGTTTCCTTTTACTCTTTGCTTGTTTTTTTCTTTTATTTTTTTTAAAGGGGTTTATTCATTTCCTCCTGTTTTTACTTGTTTGCTTGTGTTTCTCTGGTTTTCTTTAAGGGTTTTATTAATTTTCTCTTTAAGGACTTATATCATCTTCATATAGTTGTTTTTAAGGTCTTTTTCTTGTGCTTCAGCTATGTTGGAATGTTCAGGAGATGCTGTGGCAGGATAGTTGGGCTCAAGTGGAGACATATTGCCTTAACTGTTATGATTGTATTTTCATACTGGCATCTAGGCATCTGGAATTGGGGTGATTGATTATAAGTCTAAGTGCTGATTCCTGGATTTGTCTCTATTGAGTATGTGTTTTGTTCCTTAGTTTCTTTTTTCTCCCTGGTTATTTAGAGAGTGTGATGGCTCTGTGTTACATGTTTTCCTGGATGGCAGCTAGTGTGTTCACAGGGAATGCCTGCTGGGTTGGAAGGATGGATACTGGGATGAATTTGGAGAAGAAAGTTTGAAAGAGGAAATATTTGTGATACCTTAAGGATGAGGTCACAGAGATAAAGGAGACCACACAGGTTACCTGTCACATAGATGGGGATGAACCTGTGGGGTGGGGAGTAGATCTCAGGATTTCTAGGAGAGGTGTGGGTCTGCCTAAAGCCCATTTGTTGCATTGCCTGATAGCAGAGGTCCTTTGGTTAGCAGGGGCTTCCTGCTGGGGTTGGCATCAGGGACAATGTAGCAAGTGCAACAGGGAAGATTCAAAGTGAAAGAAGAACTGTCAGATGGAAGTGGGGGTGGGGGCTGGAAAGATAGCCAAGGGTGTTCTGCTACAGTGCTGGGGTAAAACTGGGGCGTTGGAACTGAGGGAACAGAGAGAAGAGAAGGTCTGCAGGCAGCCTATCTGGTTTCCTGGCAGACATGACCTTTGGATAGCAGAGAGTTGGTTATTTTAAACCCACCTTCCTTGTGAGGTGTAGCAGAGAAAGGAAAAGAACTGGTCAGCTTGAGGTCAATGCAGGTAGTTCTGTGAGGAAGGACAGGATCAAAGCAAAATACTTCCCTGCAATGAAGATGGACCAGTTTTTCCTTCTCTGCTACATATTACAACTACCCACCTTTGTCTTCCAAATCCAAAGAATGAAATTTACAGACCACAGTTTTAGAAAGAAATTGATTACAGATGCAGAGGCAGGAGCTTGGGAAAAAGCAAAAACTTACCAAGCCTCAGATGTTGACTTTGCAAAGGGCTATGGCAGAACTGGGGTGAGCTGTGGGAGGGGGATGAGCTCCTTAGTCATGTTGGCCAGTGAGTCCAGGTGTGTCCTCTCACTATCAGTCACAGTCACCTGAACCTTCAGCAGAGGAGCTCCTTTAGGACACAACAAAGAAACAAGGATCAGAGCCCTCCCCTGGCCCTTCTGTCCTCCGGGGAGTCCCTGTCCTACTTGACTTGTCTCTGTCTCCTGCTATTATCACAAAGGGATGCTTTCTTTCTTCTGTTTAGAAAACAAAATAGGATGTGTGTCCATGTGCACATGCATGTTCATATGTGTGTGTACATGTGTGCATCCACAACACACATGTAGAGGTGCCAGGAGAATCTTGGTGCTTGCACTTTCCTTCTACCTCATTTGAGGTGGGTCTATAGTTCACTACTGTGTATAACAGACTAGCAGGCTGCAAGCCTCTGGGGATTCTCCTGTCCATGTCTCTCTTCATAATGTAGAGCCACTGGATTATAGATGCTGGTCACCATGCCTGGCTTTTTTAAATTTTTTTTAAAACAAATATTATTTATGATATTTCATGTGGGCAGGTGTTTTGCCTGCATGTATATACACCATGTCCATGCACTCAGTACTTGTGGAGACCAGGAGAGGGTGGGCATTAAATCTCTTAGAAATGGACTTAGTGATAGTTGAGAACTGCCATGTGGGTGCTGAGAATTCAACCTGAGTCCTCTGGAAGAGCAACCAGTGCTTTGAACCTCTGAGCCATCTCTCCAGTCCCTATACCATGAATTCTATGGATTCAAGTTCAGGTTCTCAGGCTTGCACAGCAAGCATTTTGCCCACTGAGCCATCTCCCCAGCTCTTTCTTTCTCCCTTTTCGTCTGCACTGTCCTCTGTCTATTCTCTGGCCCTGATGTACTTGACATGTACTTGTTCATTTGTTTGTTTGTGGTGCATACCTCTCTTTATGTCAGGTGGGTCCTGGGAACAGAGCTCAATTTCTCAGGCTGACTGGCAAGCTCTCTTACCTACTGAACTGTCTGGGAGGCTCCAAATGTTCTTTTATGTTCAGCCAAGGTCATACTTTGCCACTTTGGAAAGCTGTCAATGCAAAATCAGTGAAAATTCCCCAGCCCCTCCACACGGCAGTTCCATTTTTGTCATTCTAGAATCATTGTGGTACTCGCTAATCCAACAGTAACTCCTCTAGGATACCACTCTCAAGTCCACATTAAATTTCTGAAACATCTCTATCTCTACACTAGTAAATATGACAAGTTTTCTCAGTGTAATTATTAGAGAAATAAAAGACACTATCTGCTTTGGTGATTTCTATGAAGGAAAGTATTTCTAGTTGTTAGTTACATATTCTCAAAGGTAATCAGTTTTTTTTTCCTTTTGTCTACTTCATGGTAATGCTCTGTTTACTAATGTTTGCCTTACCCCTATCCCACCATTCTCTAGCAAACTACTATAAATCACAGCTTTAGTCAAAAAGCCTCATCAGGAGCCTAGAAAAATGGTTCAGTGTGTAAGAATGCTTGGTAGGCAAGAACAAGGTTCTAAATTCATATCTCAACACCAATGGAAAAATCTGAATATAGGCCTTATGCAAAACTAGAACCTCGGGCCATGGAGACCAGAGGATTGATTGGGTTTACTGTCTACCAGCCTAGCTTCAGGTGCAGAGAAAGACCTTGTCTCAAAATAGACAAGATACTGGATATTCTCTGGTCTCTAAGCATGTAAAATGTTACTTTACCTCCATACATGAGAGAGAGAGAGAGAGAGAGAGAGAGAGAGAGAGAGAGAGATTCTTACAAAAATAAGTAAATAAATAAATAAATGAATAGATACCTAACCAGGTAAAGAACTAACTTCTTACATCAGTAAGAAAGAATGGTAAGTGTGATACCTCAGTAAAATCCCCCACTCTATCCCCTACAGACAAAGAGAGGTTTAAACCAGGATTCCTAAGTGTAGATAAGAACTTAGACCCCTTTTCCCCAGGTGGCTGTATCTGCTACAGTGACTTTGGAAAACAGTCAGGATATTCAACCAAAAGACTAAAAAGGGAGGCGGGTTAAAATAAATTATATGGTCTGTGCCTTTAAGAACTAGCCTCACAAAGAAAGGGGAGGCTCCTTCCAACCTCCCTGCTGTGAGTGAGAGGTTTGGAAGAGCCCCCCTGGAGACTTGTAAACTTAGAAAACACCTTACTTTTGCATTCTGTACCTAAAAGTCTCCAGTGGCGGCTTTGGGGACTGTGATCTAGGCCAGGCCAGTTTCAAGTCCCCAGAAATGATGGCGCCAGCCCCAGGAACAAAAGAACAGAGTCAGGATGTCTGATGGTAACCAATTAACCACGAGATGCCCCCCTCCAGAGATAACAAGACCTGACCCCAGGAGAGAAGTTGTAAAACTCCTGACAGGGCAAACAGATAAGATAAAATAAGATAAAGTCCAGGCTCGGGAAAAACTTGACCAATCAAGGATAGACCCATACTAACCCCCTCCCCTCTAAGAAATTTTATGGGTTTTGCCTATAAAAACTAACTTCCCCAAGAAAGAGGCACTCCTCCCTGCCTCACTGTATTGGGTGTAGGAATGAGTCCCTGTCTAGACTTGTATCTGCAGAATAAATCTTGCTGTTGCATTCTGGACATCCAAAGGTCTACGGTGGACTCTTTGGGGGGTCACAATCTGGGCATAACAGTAAGGAGGCAAGAAAGAAACTCTGTTACTGGTTCTATCATTCTGAAGAATTCTTCAGTACATGATCAGTAGCATTTAATTGTCATTATCTGGAAGAATTCTTTCATTTAAATATCTCCCTTATTTAAAATAAACACATCAATGCTCACATTCTTGCCCAGGACATTTTTATCATAAACTGCTGGTTGTCAATGGCAACCATCATATTTAATTGTTCATCCTGACATGCTCCAGCACTCTATTAAACACAGATTACTCTAGATTGAATAAATGAATAGCAAAGAAGCCAGCCAGGGTTTGTGAACTCAGTGGTGGAAAATCATGCCTGACACCATCCTATTGGGAAAATATAGGAAGGGGCATTGCAGGTCAAGAGCCTGTTACAGCGTCAGGTCATCTGTTCTTTCATAAACCTTCAAGAAGTAAGTGTAATTGTGGATTACAGCTGAGAGAAGAGAGGATAAAGGACAAATTTCTTGATTTGATGCTATGTGGTTACTTTTCTGTATTTCAACGTTGCAATTTAGGACAAGAATGAAATACGTCTTGTTCTTAGGTGAATTTTTAAAAGATACCAACCCATTTTATCTTATTCAGTGATTTTTTTAAGCTCAATTACCCTTTCACGTCAGTGTTATTTGTGTCAGAGATGGTACCAGAGCATGGCTGTGCTAGAAATAGAACTAAAACACCCTAAGAAGAACATAATGCCCTTTCCATTCATGTACAGTTTAATAAAGATATCTTTCCTGAAAATTCTAGACAGAACTAACTATTGTGATCAGTGTCAATCATTGGTAGGTGGTAGTATGACTAGTTTTCTTTTAAGTGTGAAAGATGAAAATTTTGAATCATTTAATTAGAGATGCCACTTAGCTCGGGGTGTCCTTTGGCAGAGTAAGAAGCAGTTTCTACTAATGTGGTATAGATATATGTTCTAACATTAAGTTAAGCACTAATTGAAAAGTCATCATACAAATTGTTACTAGTGTTTTGCAACAAATATCAACATTGACAACATATTATTAATAGAAAATTCATTGCCTTTGGCACATGTCTTAAATATATTCTCCTTAAATAATAAGCATTTAAAAACTGCCTTCATTTATTATAGAATGTCATAGTCAATGACACTCTCTTATCAGTTTTATAATATTATTTCATGTGCTATTGCATTTTGTAGATGTGATGGTGAAATTTAATTGTCCACTTGACCAAATCTATACTCACCTGGAAAGTAAGTCTTCATAAAGAATTGTCTAGAAAAAATTAGTTTGTGGACATGTCTATGGATAATAGTACTGATTGTCTGATTTCATATGGAAAGACCTACCTAAAAGTGAGTGGCATCAAGTCCTGCTTCAATGTTTTAGACTGTATAAGACCAGAAAAAGCAAGTTGAGCACCAGGCATGAATATATTCACTTCTCTGTACTCTTATCTATGAATGAGATATATAACCCATGATTTCAAACTCCTGCCTCTGTGAACTCTGACCTGTAATTCTAAGCTAAAATAAACCCTTTCTCCCTTATATTGCTTTTTGTCAGAACATTTGATCACAGCAACAGAAACAAAGCTAGAGAATAGGTCTATTACACTGCAATGGTTTGATAAACATGACTGTGTCTCTAGGCTTGGGGAAAACAGAAAATGGATGTCTTAAAATTTTGAGAGAGATTTCCAATGCCCTTCAGAAATATTGTAACAATATATGTGATCTAGTTATAGACAAGGACATTTTTTTTCTTATGAGGAACTTGTGATATTTCTGCTACCTTTCTAAGGAATAGCACTATGATAGTTGTCCTCTCCTTCATATTGCCAGCCTGTCCTGACTCTTCTCACCCTGTTTCTATTAAAGATGTCATTTTAATAAACATTAAACATTTAGCTCTAAGTCATCCCTTCTAGTTTTATATGTAGAACATGAGATGTACATACTTAGTCCCCTGTTATTAGACATTTGAAAGTGTTTCTAAATTTACACATTATACCATGTTATCATAAACATCAATGTATTTAACTATGTATGTACAAAAACATTCTTTAGAATTCATATCTAGAAGTGAAAAATTTGAGCTGCAGTATATGTGAAGATACTATATCTCATTCTTGTCTTCTATCTTTATATTTCTCATTCCTGGCCCTACATAAAAACACTCACTTAAACATAATTGATTTTGTTGATGTGCTTTCTTGGCACCATTTGATTATTTGAAGTGTATAATCTACAAACTGCATGGAATATAAGAACAGAACTATTTTAGAAATAAAGAAAACAAAACTGAAGTAAAGAAAAACACATTTCTTTAATCACAGCAAGTAATTTTAACATACAATATTGGAATTCAAATGCCTAGATTACTTTTGAGTATATTTTTTTCTTATTTTGACAATGCTAGGTCTCACCTCAGGAATTTATGCATATCAAGTAGGTATCCTACTACCAAACTATACCCCCCAATAGCCTAACTGAACCCACAGATGCAATAAAAAGGTGAATCTAGAAGAAAGCTGTTTGAGAATATGGCATGTGTCTGTCTATGTTTTCTTGTGTGTAAATCTCACAAGGATCTCAGTCTCCCTCCCCATTCACTCCCTGGTATCAGTGATATGCATCAAAAAAATTCAGATTAGACACAGAATTTAGTAAACTGTTGGATTCATCCTCAATAAATGGAGTAGCCAATAGTCAGAGAAAACATTTTGTGATGAACCCTCTCAACAGAAGAGAAGAAAATGGCCAAAAAGACTGTTGTCATAAAAGACTGTCGGGGACAAGGACAGAATCTCTAGTTAGTGGAAAAATACAGACCCCCAATAAGACAGGGAGCTAGATCAGCTTACAGTCAGGTTGCCTAGCAACAGGACATTGAGTCAGAGCCCTTGACCCTCTCACCCTGTAAACATCCTATACAAACATCCTGTTAGCTTCCCCACCTTATGCAGATGGCAGCTTCTTTCTCCCCCCACCCTGTGGAACTATATAAACCTTTGTGGAAGAGAAATAAAGTGGCACCTTGATTAGAATCTAGACTTGGTGTCTTTTCCTTTGTATCTCCTGTCCCTACATTCCCTCCTTAGGGTGGTCGAGAACCCATTGTAGCCCTGCAGGTGGGGGGCAACTGGCCACCAACGTGGATGAAACCAACTCTTAAGGTTCAGAACGTAGTCTCCCGGAGGAAGACCAAGGCCTTGGTGAAGTTGTTGGATCCCCCTGAAATGGCCCGGTTCAGGACACGATCCCGGAGGAGAGCAGAGACGACACAGGTAAGAAAGTGACGAGCCATGGGACAGGCAACATTGTCACAGGATTATTCATTTCTAGCCTAAATGAGCCCCTCAAGATACAAGGAACTAGGGTAAAGAAAAAAGACCTTAAAGCCTTTTTTTTTTTTATTAATGACATTCTTAGGGTCTATAGACATTCCCCTGACATGCAAGAGGTTATTAATATAGTAAAAAAAATCTTCAAAGAAGCCTTTCACTCCCCCTCTACCTGCCCTAAGATCCCCCGAGCACTTTCTCAAGCACCTTCAGTCTGTCCCTAGGATCACGACCTGCGCTCTATCGAAGAGGGGACGCTCATGACTTTTAAACATAGGAATCCTCAGGAGTTTGCCCCTGCCCATCTTTATCCCTCTCTTAAAAATTTTGCCTCTAACTTCCCTCTAGACCCTGCCAAGGAGGCATTCCTAGAGGGCTGGTCTGAAGGTAGTGAGTTATCTCAATTGATTGATCACAACCAGTTGCAGATTTCTTTGTTCCTTCTCCACTCCCACTACTACACTTAAACAGCCGTCCTCAAAAACTTGGATGCTAAAGAAACTTCTGGGCAACTTCCCATATGATACAAATGCAGCACAGACAGGATTCCCTCCCAGCTGAGAGACTGTTCGGGCCGGACAAAAACAAAAGTACCTTCATTAAACACTTGGCCTTTGAAAACGCAAACCCTGCCTGCCAGGAACTAGGGCTTGGGGTAGATACTGGAGCTTTTGGGGTTTGTCGAGGCAACCATGAGTCCCCTGGGTGGCTATAGGGGACGGGGACATTTTGTCTCTGGATGGGCAGTCGCCTGGTGTGCAGGACTGGGTCTCTGAGATCCTGTTTCTGCTCCAACAGAGTAAGGCCGGTCTGGAGGGGGTGATGATAGAGGATCTCAAAGTGTAGGACACGTTGGCAATGGTTTGTCTTTATGGGGGACGGAGCTGGCCTTGGAGGTGGTTCCTGGGACTGGGGTGCTGATGGGACCGGATGCTTGCTGTTGTAGAGGGTGGGGTCTTAGTGGCACTGGGGGGGGAGGGGAGCTTGTGGGGCCTTGGAGGGGGGAGGGGAGAGCCTTTCCACCTTGGCTCCTGCCAGCTCCTTCATTCATGGGGGGAAAAAGTCACAGGAGCCGGCAGGGGGAGGGGGAGTGGGGGGGCGGGCAACAGCCTTCTGATTCTCATGATGTGAGGTAGGAGAACATTCAACATTAACACCATTGCTGATCATCACAGAAAGACTAAATCCTGTTAAGGGTGCCATAAAAGAGATACACTCTGCTCCCAGATGGTTGCCAGGGAAGGCCTGGTTAAAGCTGTAAATATACCTGATCTGCCCAGGAGAGATAGTCCCTCTCCTCAGGAATCTTTTTCTGTTTTAAATGCTGTCCCTCCAGCAAGCAATCCAGGCTATTGTCCTCATTCACAGCACCCCCCACCAGCCCTTTAGCTCTGTTATCACTCTGCTCAGAGTTCCTGTGGGGGGACAGCGGGGAACTTTACAGCAAACTGTGTTTGAGACCTTTCACACAGTATACAAGTCCCATAGTCAATCACATTCTGGGCTGAGCAGGGACACTGCTTGTCACAAATCCAGTCTGACAGCAGGGGTCATGTTTCCAAGGGCAGTGCTGAATTTTTCAATCCAAAGTGTCAGAAAGGCTTGTTGGACTTGCTGGCCTTGGTGTCACAGGGGGTCATATCCATGTTGGGCCAGCTTGACACATCCTGTGGCTGGCAGGTAGCCCAGCAAACAGGGTAGCACCAGAGATGCCACTCAGGGCATTTAGGTCCCTTCCACCCAGACTAACCTATTATTTCTCAGATCAATTCCTAAATCTTTAGGAAGAGAAGCCTTGCTGAGATGACTGCCTTGACGGGAGCCTGTTACTGCCATCACCTTAGCAGTCAGTCCTTCTGGGGGTTGGAGCAGCGAAAACAGGCACAGAAATTGCCTCTCTGGTCCTGTTCAACCAACATTACTCTGAGCTTAACTGTCCATAGATGAGGATATTGCCCAATTTAAACAGGGAATTTCTGCCCTCGAGTCATCCCTTTCCTCCCTAGCTGAGATAGTTTTACAGAATACGAGAGGCCTGGATCTCCTCTTTTTACAACAGGGTGGCCTTTGCACTGTGCTCAAAGAGAAATGTTGCTTCTTTACAGACCACATCGGGGTAGTCAGAGATAGTATAGTAAAGGTTAAAAAAGGACTTAAAAAGAGAGAGAGAGAGAGAGAAAAAGGAAAACAAGAGCTTGGGTGGTTCTAGAATTAGTTTTGCAAACTCCCCTTGGCTAATGACCTTTCTTACCTCCCTCCTAGGACCTGTTTGTAGGCCTGCTCCTGGTCCTTGCCTTGGGGCACTTTCCTGGCTCACTCGTTCATCCAAAGCCAAATAACAGACCTGCCAGCCAGGCAGATCCAGGTTCATTACCACTGCTTTGATATGCAGGACTCCAGGATTGAAATTTCCCCTGAGGAGAGATGCCCCACACAGACCCCTTCACTCAGGAGGCTGCACCTGTGTGTGGGAAAAGGGCTCACTCAAGGCATGATTGGAGTGCAGCTGGGACTGCACAGGCTGGGGACCATGGTACCCCAAAATCCTGAGAGCCTGGATTATATGCCCTGTTGCATAGCGGTTGTGCAGTAGCAGCCTTGCGCTTACCCATTTCCGCTCCCTAAAAAAAACTGCACGGTCCATTGATTCCTGCACTATGGGGATGCCTGTGGTGCTTGAGTCTGGAGAGATATTCCCTCTCGGACCTTTGCACAACCTTTAGAGGGATAGGGCCTCTGTAATCCTTCATGCAAAGCCTCCTTCAGAGCCCTCCTTTTAGACCATTCGAACCTGGTTTATGTTGGCCCTTACATTTATTACTAAGAAGGGGGAGATGTCAGGGACAAGGACAGAATCTCTAGTTAGTGGAAAAATACAGATCCCTGATAAGACAGGGAACTAGATCAGCTTACAGTCAGGTTGCCTAGCAATAGGACATTGAGTCAGAGCCCTTGACCCTCTCACCCTGTAAACATCCTATACAAACATCCTGTTAGCTTGCCCCACCTTATGCAGATGACAGCTTCTTGCTCCCCCCACCCTGTGGAACTATATAAACCTTTGTGGAAGAGAAATAAAGTGGCACCGTGATCAGAATCTAGACTTGGTGTCTTTTCCTTTGTATCTCCTGTCCCTACATTCCCTCCTTAGGGTGGTCGAGATCCCGTTGTAGCCCTGCAGGCAGGGCAAAAGACAATCTCACACACTAATAGCATACAAAATGGTGAGAGAGACAATTGTCTTGAAAGAGACCTAAAAGGATTAGAGTGGACAAGGACTGACGGAACCACATGCTGATGGATCCTGTAAGAAGGCTTTACACTATACTCCCTAGACCAAACGGCTTTCCTTGAGGCATGCTTTTATAAGTGGTAGACAGGCACATGAAGATGGTCTCTAAAAGAAGGGGCTATGATATGCTCTTCCTCTATACCATAATTTTTATACTTTTGCTAGGTAAAAATCTTATAAAATTTATATAATTATATATTACTTACACCTTTTGGGTAATTTTGGATATTATTTAGATCCCACTCTTTTGGCCAGTTATCAAATTACTATAGTTTGAATTCTTCATTTTATAAACTGCTAATTCTGAGGGGAATGGTCTATCCTCATTGACCTCTGAAATTGCTAATATCTATTTACTTAATATTCTTCCTTTTATAGTTGAGACTCTAAAATCATTTAACAGATGGGCATTTGATCAGTCTGAATATTTCCAGTCATGCTGACTTAGAACCCTCAAAAGATGATCAGGGGGATCCGAATATATGGAGTTAGATATTTTCAGGTGGCATCTGAAGATGGACTGACTACAAGTGGTTATAAAATTGACACAAAAGTTCAAGTGTGCAAGGTCCAAATGCTTCTTGTCATGGTGTTTTATCATTGCAATAGAGAAATAAATAATACATAGGGATAATAACTTAGACTCTGATCTGTTCATCCTTCAGTCTTTAGGATAGTAAGCTTCCTAGGGCTTTGGCTTGCCAAAGGGAGAACAAAGATTCTAAAGAGAATTCCCAATATTTGGGCAATTTATCTTTCAGTGTAAAGAGAGAGAAGAAACTGCATAAAGTTGTCCTCTGGCTTACATATGTGTGCCATGGCATGTGTAAACCCACACAAACACATCACCCCCCCCCACACACACACACACTAATAATTATAATGATAAAATAAGTTTTCATTTATAAAAAACATTAGAAATTTTGTTAGGTTTCTTGTTAATAGTTTTCAGATGTTGGTCATATCTTCCCCAATGTCTTACTTAAGTTTTCTGAGAATAGTGTTCACAAAAATATAGTTCTTTCACTTTACATTATTTGTGAAAGAAGCAAATAAAGTCAGCCTCTTGGGCTGTTAACCTCTTTCTTTTTAAGTGTTGGGGGATCAAGAATTTGTCTCTCTTTTAAAGGATACATCCAAGAAGTAAATCAATAAGAACTGAAGGAGAGTTATACTTCTGAAAACACAGACTACAAAGAGCACATGGAGAAGTCATCTCTTCTACTTGAGCCTTAACAAAAGCAACAGTGAACGATCAAAGTATTCCCCTTTTACTAAGGACTCCAATAAAAGAGTACAGAATGCTTTTCCTGGCCTCACAGTGACCTTGTGTTATGTGAACATTTTCTGGGAGAGAACGATACAAACAAATGTCTATTCCATGAGATAGGGCACCAAGGATGACTAAAGCACAATTTCATCAAAGTTCAACTGGGTAAGTCAGTGAGTTTTTCAATGGACAACATTCCACTGTTTCACAGATGGAGTCCATCAGTTAAAGTGCCATACTTTATATGCCTTACCACCTTCCAAGACCACAAGACCATATACCCATTGGGCATATGTGCATATGCTCACCAGCTGTATGAATGACTGCTTCAAACCTCTCCTTTTATAAAAGAATGTGAACAGTTAATAATTTCAACATTGAAAGTCTCTTGCAAATAGTCCGAGTTATTCTGATGAAGATGGCAGTGGTCACTGTGCTCAGAAGACAGCACCCCATAAAACACCTTGGCTAGAAAAACACAGGTTCCACAAGAGAGTGGTCCTTGCTAGTATGGGTCACATCCTACAACTAAAGCTTAGGAATCATGTAGCATGTCTATCCAATTCCAGAGTTCTTGGGAAATGAGGGCCAAGTTCCTAAGTTTCCTGATAATCAGGTTTGGAATATGTTCATTCACACTTTCTGTTTCTTTGATTAAAACCATGACCAAAAGCAACTTGTGAGGGAAAGATTATTTTTTTTTGGTTTTATTATTATTATTATTATTATTATTATTTTACAACACCATTCAGTTCAACATAATAGCCACAGAATCCCCTATTCTCCCCCTCTCGCCCACCCCTCCCCCCAGCCTACCCCCCATTCCCACCTCCTCCAGATCAAGGTCTCCCCCGAGGACCGGGGTTGACCTGGTAGACTCAGTCCAGGCAGGTCCATTCCCCCCTCCCAGACCGAGCCAAGTGTCCCTGCATAAGTCCCAGGATTCAAACAGCCAACTCATGCAACGAGCCCAGGACCTGGCACCAATGCACAGCTGCCCCCCAAATAGATCAAGCCAAATGACTGTCTCACCCGTTCAGGTGGCCTGATCCAGTTGGGGGCCCCTCAGCCTTTGGTTCATAGATCCTGTGCTTCCATTCATTTGGTTATTTGTCCCGGTGCTTTATCCAACCTTGGCTTCAACAATTCTCGCTCATATAAACCCTCTTCTTACTCACTAATTAGACTCCCAGTGCTCCACCAGGGGCCCAGCCGTGGATGTCTGCCTTCAGATTCCTCAGTCCTTGGATGGGGTTTATGGCACCACTGTCTGGGTGTCTGGCCATCCCATCACCAGAGTAGGTCAGTTCCTGCCGTCTCGCGACCATTGCCAGCAGTCTTTTGAGGGGGTATCTTTGTGGATCTCCGTGGGCCTCCCTAGCTCTCTGCTTCCTCCCCTTCTCACCTTCTCATGTGGTCTTCATTTACCATAGTCTCCTATTCCTTGTTCTCCCTCTCTTTTCTTGATCCAGCTAGGATCTCCCACTCTTTCCCTCGACTGTCGCCCTTCATTGTTCCCACTCATGACCAGGCTATTCATGTAGATCTCGTCCATTTCTCCGTGTCTTTTTTTGGGGTCCCATTTTCCAGGTAGCCTCACTGGTGATGTGAGTAGCAGTCTAGTCATCCTTGTTCCACATCTAGCATCTTCCTATGAGTGAGTACATACCATATTTGTCTTTCTGAGTCTGGGTTACCTCACTCAGGATGATTTTTTCTAGATCCATCCATTTGCCTGCAAACCGTGTGATGTCGTTGTTTTTCTCTGCTGAGTAGTATTCCATTGTGTATATGTGCCACAATTTATTTATCCATTCTTCAGTTGAAGGGCATCTAGGTTTTTTCCAGGTTTTGGCTATTACAAACAATGCTGATATGAACATAGCTGAGCAAGTGCTCTTGTGGTATGATTGAGCATTTCTTGGGTATATGCCCAGGAGTGGTATAGCTGGATCTTGGGGGAGATTGATTCCCAATTTTCTAAGAAAGCGCCATATTGATTTCCAAAGTGGTTGTACAAGCTTGCATTCCCACCAGCAGTGGAGGAGAGTTCCCCTAGTTCCACATCCTCTCCAGCATAAAGTGTCTTCAGTGTTTTTGATCTTAGCCACTCTGACAGGCGTAAGGTGGTATCTCAGAGTTGTCTTGATTTGCATTTCCCTGATGATTAGGGAAGTTGAGCAATTCCTTAAATGTCTTTCAGCCATTTGGGATTCCTCTGTTGAGAATTCTCTGTTTAGTTCTAAAGCCCATTTCTCAATTGGACTGTTGGTCCTTTTGATGTGTAATTTCTTGAGTTCCTTATATATTCTGGATATCAGTCCTCTGTCAGATGTGGGGTTGGTGAAGATCTTTTCCCATTCTGTAGGCTGTCGCTTTGCCTTGTTGACCGTATCCTTTGCTCTACAAAAGCTTCTCAGTTTCAAGAGGTCCCATTGATTGATTGTTTGTCTCAGTGTCTGCGCTACTGGTGTTATATTTAGGAAGTGATCTCCTATGCCAAGGCGTTCAAGACTATTTCCTACTTTTTCTTCTAGCAGGTTCAGAGTAGCTGGATTTATGTTGAGGTCTTTGATCCACTTGGACTTAAGTTTTGTGCACGGTGACAGATATGGATCTATTTGCAGCCTTCTACACGCTGATATCCAGTTATGCCAGCACCATTTGTTGAAGATGCTTTCTTTTTTCCATTGTACACTTTTGGCTTCTTTGTCAAAAATTATATGTCCATAGGTGTGTGGGTTAATGTCAGGGTCTTCAATTCGATTCCATTGGTCCACATGTCGGTTTTTATGCCAATACCAGGCTGTTTTTATTACTGTAGCTCTATAGTAGAGCTTGAAGTCGGGGATTGTGATGCCTCCAGAAGTTGTTTTATTGTACAGGTTTCTTTTACCTATCCTGGGTTTTTTGTTTTTCCATATGAAGTTGAGTATTGTTCTTTCCAGATCTGTGAAGAATTGTGTTGGTATTTTGATGGGGATTGCATTGAATCTGTAAATTGCTTTTGGTAAGATTGCCATTTTTACTATGTTAACCCTGCCTATCCATGAGCATGGGAGATCTTTCCATTTTCTGAGATCTTCTTCAATTTCTTTTTTCAGGGACTTAAAGTTCTTGTCATATAGGTCCTTCACTTGCTTGGTTAGTGTTACCCCAAGGTATTTTATGTCATTTTTGGCTATTGTAAAGGGTGATGTATCTCTAATTGCCTTCTCAGCTTCTTTGTCCATTGTATATAGGAGGGCTACTGATTTTTTTGAGTTGATCTTGTATCCTGCTATGTTGCTGAAGGTGTTTATAAGCTTTATCAATTCCTGGGTGGAATCTTTGGGGTCACTCAAGTATACTATCATGTCGTCTGCAAATAGGGAAAGCTTGACTTCTTCCTTTCCAATTTGAATCCCCTTAATCTCCTTATGTTGTCTTATTGCTCTGGCTAGAACTTCAAGTACTATATTGAATAAGTATGGGGAGAGTGGACAGCCTTGTCTCGTTCCTGATTTTAGTGGAATTGCTTTGAGTTTCTCTCCATTTAATTTGATGTTGGCTGTTGGTTTGCTATATATTGCCTTTATTATGTTTAGGTATGTTCCCTGTATTCCTGATCGCTCCAAGACTTTTATCATGAAGGGGTGTTGGATTTTGTCAAATGCCTTTTCTGCATCTAGTGAGATGATCATGTGGTTTTTTTCTTTGAGTTTGTTTATATGGTGTATTACATTGATGGACTTTCGTATGTTGAACCACCCTTGCATCCCTGGGATGAAGCCTACTTGATCATGGTGGATAATTGTTCTGATGTGTTCTTGGAGTCTGTTTGCCAGTATTTTATTGAGTATTTTTGCATCAATGTTCATGAGGGAGATCGGTCTGTAGTTCTCTTTCTTTGTTGCATCCTTGTTTGGTTTAGGAATCAGGGTAATTGTAGCCTCATAGAAGGAGTTTGGTAATGTTCCTTCTGTTTCTATTATGTGGAACAATTTAGAGAGTATTGGTATTAACTCTTCTTTGAAGATCTGGTAGAATTCTGCGCTGAAACCATCTGGTCCTGGGCTTTTTTTGGTTGGGAGACCTTTAATGACTGTTTCTATTTCCTTAGGGGTTATTGGACTATTTAAATAGTTTATCTGGTCTTGATTAAACTTAGGTATGTGGTATCTATCCAGAAAAATGTCCATTTCTTTTAGGTTTTCCAGTTTTGTGGAGTAGAGGTTTTTGAAATATGACCTTATAATTCTCTGGATTTCCTCAATGTCTGTTGTTATGTCCCCCATTTCATTTCTGATTTTGTTGATTTGTATTCTCTCTCTCTGTCTTTTGGTTAGTTTGGATAAGGGCTTGTCTATCTTGTTGATTTTCTCAAAGAACCAACTCTTTGTTTCATTAATTTTTTGTATTATTCTCTTAGTTTCTAATTTATTAATTTCACCTCTCACTTTGATAATTTCCTGGCATCTATTCTTCCTGGGAGACTTTGCTTCTTCTTGTTCTAGAGCTTTCAGATGTGCTGTTAATTCACTAGTGTGCAATTTCTCCAACTTCTTTATGTGGGCATTTAGTGCTATGAATTTCCCTCTTAACACTGCTTTCATAGTGTACCATAAGTTTGGGTATGTGGTGTCTTCATTTTCATTGATCTCTAGGAAGTCTTTAATTTCTTTCTTTATTTCTTCCTTAACCCATTGGTGATTCAGTTGAGCATTATTCAGTTTCCATGAGGTAGTAGGTTTTCTGTAGTTTTTGATGTTGAAATCTAGCTTTAAACCATGGTGATCTGATAGAACACAGGAGGTTATTCTGATTGTTTTGTATCTGTTGAGATTTGCTTTGTGGCCAAGTATGTGGTCGATTTTAGAGAAAGTTCCATGGGGTGCTGAGAAGAAAGTATATTCTTTCTTGTTAGGATGGAATGTTCTGTAGATATCTATTAGGTCCAATTGGGTCATGACATCGGTTAAGTCCTTTATTTCTCTGTTAAGTTTTGATTTGGGAGATCTGTCCAGTGGTGAAAGTGGGGTGTTGAGATCTCCCACTATTAATGTGTGGGGTTTTATATGTGGTTTAAGCTTTAGTAATGTTTCTTTTACATATGTGGGTGCCCTTGTGTTTGGGGCATATATGTTCAGAATTGAAACTTCATCTTGGTCGATCTTTCCTGTGACGAGGATGTAATGTCCTTCTTGATCTCTTTTGATTGATTTTAGTTTGAAGTCTATTTTGTTGGATATCAGGATGGCTACCCCTGCTTGTTTCTTAAGACCATTTGATTGAAAAGTCTTTTCCCAGCCTTTTATTCTTAGGTAGTGTCTGTCTTTGAATTTGAGATGTGTTTCTTGTATGCAGCAGAAAGATGGGTCCTGCTTTCGTATCCATTCTGTAAGTCTATGTCTTTTTATAGGTGAATTAAGTCCGTTGATATTAAGGGATATTAATGACCAGCGATTCTTCATCCCTGTTATTTTTGGTGGTAGTGTGTGTGTACTTCTCTTCTTTGGGGTTTACTGTTGTGGCTTTATCTATTGCCTGTGTTTTCAAGTGTGTATCTGACTTCCCTCGGTTGGAATTTTCCTTCTAGTGCTTTCTGTAGGGCTGGGTTTGTGGATAGGTATTGTTTAAATCTGGCTTTGTCTTCGAATGTCTTGTTCCTTCCGTCTATGATGATTGAAAGTTTTGCTGGGTATATTAGTCTGGGCTGACATCCATGGTCTCTTAGTGTCTGCATTACATCTGTCCAGGTCCTTCTGGCTTTCAAAGTCTCCATTGAGAAATCAGATGTTATTCTGATGGGTTTACCTTTATAGGTCACTTGGCCTTTTTCCTTGGCTGCTCTTAATATTCTTTCTTTATTCTGTACATTTAGTTGTTTAATTATTATGTGTCGAGGGGACTTTTTTTGGGGGTCTAGTCTGTTTGGTGTTCTATAGGCTTCTTGTATCTTCATAGGCATTTCCTTCTTTAAGTTGGGAAAGTTTTCTTCTATAATTTTGTTGAATATATTTTCTGTGCCTTTGAGTTGGTATTCTTCACCTTCTTCTATCCCTATAATTCGTAGGTTTGGTCTTTTTATGGTGTCCCAGATTTCTTGGACATTTTGGTTCATGACTTTGTTGGCTTTAGTGTTTCCTTCGACTGATGGAACTATTTCTTCCACTGTATCTTCAATGCCAGAAATACTCTCTTCCATCTCTTGCATTCTGTTGGTTATACTTGCATCCGAAGTTCCTGATCTTTTACTCAGGTTTTCTATTTCCAGCATTCCCTCTGTTTGTGTCTTTTTTATTTTTTCAATTTCCCTTTTCAGTTCTTGGACTGTTTCCTTTGTTTGTTTCATTGCTTTTTCATGATTTTCTTTCAGTGCTTTATTGTTTTCTTCTGGGACTTTAATGTTTTCTTCCAGGACTTTATTGTTTTCTTGGAGGGCTTTATTGTTTTCTTCTAATTTGTTTGCCCTTTCCTCTAGTTGTTTACAGCGTTCTTCCAATTTTCTTGTCTTTTCCTCTACACAAGCCTCTACCTTCTTCATGAAGTTACTCATAAGGCTACTTTCTTCTGCTTCTTCCAATTTTTGGTGTTGAGGTCTAGATGTTGGAGGCGAGCTAGGTTCTGGTGATGCTGTATTGCTCTTCATTTTGCTGTATGTACTTCTGCTTTGATGTCTGCCCATCTCCTTGTGGTTCCTTCTTGGTCTTATCAGTGGACTTGTTTCACAAAGAGCTGACAGACTCAGGAATACTCTCTCTCTTGTCCAAAAGGGAGTTCTCTTGTCCAACTCTTTGGTCCAGAAGGGAAGTCAGGGGCAAGCTCTGGTCCAGAATGGCAGTCAGGGACAGGCTGGGAGCTGGGGGCCGGTCTCTAAGTCTCAGGAAGTGGCTGGGGTCTTGGGCAGATGGGCGTGGGGGCAGGGCGCGGAGACTGCAGGGGCTGCCGGGGGCTTGGAAATGGGGATCCCTCCCGGTGGGGCTAGAAGGGGAGCTGCCCGGTGGCCAGAACCCGGCGCCAAGCTGGGCAGGTCCTCCCGGGGTGGCTGGTGCCTAGGGATGGGGTCCGGGTTGGACCCGGGTACTCACCTCTGGTCCAGAAGGGAAGTCGTCGGGGGCAGGCTGGGAGCTGGGGCTGGTCTCTAAGTCTCAGGAAGTGGCTGGGGTCTTGGGCAGATGGGCGTGGGGGCAGGGCGCGGAGACTGCAGGGGCTGCGGGGGGCTTGGAAATGGGGATCCCTCCCGGTGGGGCTAGAAGGGGAGCTGCCCGGTGGCCAGAACCTGGTGCCAAGTTGGGCAGGCCTCTCAGGAGTGGCTGGTGGCCAGGGATGGGGTCCGGGCTAGACCCAGGCACTCACCTCTGGTAGGGAAAGATTATTTTTTTCTGATTGTTTAGCTTATACTTCCAGGTCATACATAATCACTGAAGAAAATCAGAATAGGAGCTCAAGCTAGAACTTATGTAGAGACCACAAGAGAATGTTCATTACTGACTTGATTCCTCTGACTATGTCAAGTAGCTTTCACATAGAGTCCAGAACCACATGCCTAAGAATGGTTTCTCTCACATTGGGTTAGACCCTCCCACATCAAACATCAATCAAGACAATTTCCTGAAGACATGTATTCAGGCTAATCTGCTGGAACAAATTCTTCAATTTAGGTTTCCTCTTCCCAGAAGACTCTAGTTTATTTCAAGTTGACAAAAAAAAAAAAAAAAAAAAAAAAAAAAAAAAAAAAAAACAAAAAAAAAAAAAAAAAAAAACTAAGCAACCCAACACCCAACAGCCCTATTTGATTCCACAGTTGCCTTGGCTGGCAGGAGCCAACCTGTTTCTATCTTTGGCACATGGGAGAAGAATGATTACCCTTCTCAGATGCAGCATGTGTTTTCTCCCTGTAAGGATATAGAGAGACCTGGAAAGACTGAGCTATTTGTCTTAGTCACAATATATTAGAAGCTAACAGACACAGGGAAATCTCTTAAGTCACTTTAGGAAAAAGGTACATTATGCAAAATAAGTTCCTGCCAAATAGAGATAACCATGATTCAAGGGCTGAAATTGCCTCCTTGATCTTATATTAGAAGTGCAGTTACATTATCACAAAGCAATGGCATACCCAGAATGCAATACATGAGCAGAGACACCTATTTTAAATAAAGGTTCTTGAGTTATGTTGGCATGGTTGTAGAAAGAAACCAAAGTACATGTGCTGTGAATGTTGGTGACCTATAGTAAAAAAGGAAAGAACAGATCCCAAAGTCAGCTGTAGAAATGCATACACCAAGGAAATTGCAAGTACAATGATCTGGATATTCAATGGTTACAGCCCAATAGATAAGAGTCCACTCCTTGCCACAACAAAGGTGGAGAAAATCCAACCACAATCAGGTAGGAGCCCAAAACGATGCTAATTGAATCTCCTTCCAGACTCCCATCAGTTTTCAAGTCCTGTGATATCCTTTAAAATAACTCAGATGAGACACAAAGCAAAACAAAGAACAATGGGCGGATTTCATTATAGAATAAAGTACAGGTCTCTCAAATTTAAGGATGGACAATGGCCAAAAGGACCATTGTATAGGAAACTTAAGGGGTGAAATGGACAATGACCAAAGGGATCATTGTGTAGGGCATACTCCCAACGGTGAAAGCAGACAATGGTCAAAGACATGACTGTCATAAGATGCCCTGTTAAGGGTGAAAAATGGTTAGTGGCCAAAGGAACCATTCATTGTGTGTTGCGGAGTTCTGAGAGATGAAAGCAGACTGTGAACAAAGGTCCATTGTCATAAAACTTTCTTTCCAGGGATGAGAGTGGAGAATTCCAAAGGCACAATCATATCAACCAACATTTAATTTTTTTCCAATCAACATTTTAAATAGGCTTTATACTATTTTTAAACATCTAGAAGGCCTTTCTTGGGAAATGTTTTTTCCATCCAGGTGATTGACAGGCCCATTTGGACTGACTCTCAGAGCAGAGGACAATTATATGTTTTTATTCATTGCCAGAATCCTATAAAGTGTATTTAATTATATAATAACCTTCTAGGCACTTAAGAATGCCATGTCTCCATCCAGAAAAAGTGATAGGATGCAGTCTGTCCTTTTGTTTTTCTTCATAATCAAAGTCCTGTTGTTTCAGGTTTTAGTTTTGTGAGCTGTTTATTCTGTGGGAGGTGTTCATCTGCAGTGACCTCTAAACCTGCTAATACTTAAGTAGACACCAAGCATAAATACTGTGTTGCCCAGTACATAAACAAGTCAGCTTCAGATGCACTACATATGTATGTACATGTATTTAAATACACATAAACACACACAAACAAAACAACACACATAATAACAAAATTATTTACAAACTGTCTACCAGGTGCATCTACTTTTGACATTGTAACACAACATTGTCACTGGCAAAGTTCATTCTCCAGAATCCTGAAATCAATTTTTTTAATTGCAAATATATTTCATAACATTTTAAATAAGTTTATGTTATGTATTTTGCTACTTTTATAGCTATCCTTGGCCATGGGATGGACATAGCAGTGAGGTTATTGTAATTATTGTATTTAATAGTACACTCCTGGAGGCTTAGTTTTGAAGGAAGTCTCTAGTCAGAAATAATTTGAAGGATGCAGATGCAAATTCTTTCTTTCAAATTATTTCCTTTGCATACTTCCATAGTATCTGATATTGGGACTAGTAGTCATTGACATTCATTTGTTTTCACATGTTGAACTCTCCAAAAAGCCTACCTTTGAAATGTTATGGAACCAGTATACAGGATTTTTATAAGGCATCTATACCCACTTCTGAATAGGTGATGATGTGTATAACATGCCCTGAAGTTGAAATGTTCCAACAGGTAGTAAAGCAGCGTGGGAAGTAGGGCATGAGGCAAGGTCTAGAAGGATACAGCAAGGGAATATGAGGTTATAGAGAGGGACAGTGTACCTGGAAATGAAGGCAGGAAAATGTCATTGGTCACCTAGAATTACTCTTCTTTTGGACCCAGTATGGGGCACAAAGTGTGTCTACAGTCTGTGTTATCCACTAGTAGTACACACAGGGATTTTCAAGACTAATTAGACAGATCCCTTCCCTAGGAGGTCACTGCTATGGAAACAAGATGAATGACTGATTATATTTCCAGTAGAGTTACCTTGAACCTGGATTCCTTTGGACTCATGTGGAAAATGAAAAAAGAACAGCAGCCTCTTTCAAACTGAGTTCAAGTGCATTTTAGATCTCTGCAGTACTCAACAGTTGGGGATTTCCCAGCAGTACATCCAGAACATGCCATCCTCAGCAGTCATATACACTTACTGGATGTACACATTGGGTATTGTGTTAGAGTTTCTATTGTTGTGAAGAGACACCATGACCATGGCAACTTTTATCATGAAAATATTCAATTGAGAGGGGGTTCCTCACAGTTTCAGAGGTTCAGTCCATTATCATCATGGCAGGGAACATGGAAGCATGCAGGCAGATGTGGTTCTAGAGAAGTAGCTGACTGTCCTACAACAGAAAATAGTTTTAGACACTGATTCATATCTTGGGTATTGTAAACCTTAAAGTCCATCCCCACAGTGCCACACTTTCTCCAACAAAGCCACACCTCCTAATAATACCACTCCCTTTGGGGGGCGTTGTTTTTTTCAAAGCACCAAAGGTATTATTAGTGTTTCCTCATCTGTGAAAATAACAACCAAGAGATGTATTCTCCTTTTTGCATTCTCTACCTCAGAACCCTAGGAACTGAGTTTGAAGATATCAGAGAGAGGATGGAAAAACTATGTAACTATGACTTGAGAGCTCAAAAGGGTGCCTATAAAGGATATAAGATCTGTCAACACATATGGCATAGGATACTTAACTTGATTCTATTATTCTAGAGTAGACACATATATCCAGATATCATATTTCCCCTCATAAAATACAAACATCATCAATTGCAATTTTTCATCTCAAAAACATTCCACAAAAAGAAGACTTTTAGCAATTTAGGAAAAGAAAGTCTCTAAAAGTTTGCTTGAAATAGTTTGACATCCCTGAGCTCTATATAATAAGTATTATTTTATGAGAAAATAGAATTATTTTAATTTTAAATTTATTTCATGAATTTCAAAATTTATAAAATTATATTTTATTTTAAGTTTTCATTGCTCATTTCAATGATGTCCAAGAATCTAAGATCCATTAAACTTAGCATTTGAATTCTGCTCTTATCTTCTTATCCTCTGGAAGCTGTGAGCAGTCTCAAGACTGAATTTATGTCTTGATGTTTTCAATTAGCGTCTTCAGTGTGGATTTCTCAGCTTCATTATAATCTTAACAGCTATTCCATGTGTCCACTTACATGTCTAGCAGGCATCTTTCCACATCTATTAGCAAACTCTGAGAGCAAACCCTGGCATGAATTCTACATATGTCTATTTAAACCCAGGTATACAATAGATGGCCACTCAGAGCTTCAGAGATCATTATATATGTCCCCCTGATAACTGGTTGCAACATGAGCTCTCATTTTTATAATCAGTCTTGTGTTTTACAGTTAAACATTAGTTACCAATGGTGCCCTATGGCTGGTTATTAAAAGAATTGATGTTTTATTTGACACCTGGTGCCTCAAAGCTGTTTACTACTGAATTGTGGCCACAGTGTTACTTCCAAAAAGTACTGGCCTTAGCTTAATCTCCAAATCCTTGTAGGCAGATGTCCATGGGCATGAGACTGCTTGCTCACAGAGATTTGCCAACTGGAATGATGTAGGAAATCTGGAGAAAAAAGGCCCCATGATATGAATGGCTCACCCATCTTCACATTTTTTCCTATTCTACAAACACAAATGTAAAACTAATGAAATGTCCACTTTGTCTTTGTGAACTTATTCTTGGATAGTAGGGTAGAAAGGGTTGGTATGTTGAAGGTCTCTGTTTAGCAAAAACTTCCAGTGTTAAATTGCTCAGCAATTAAGAGCACATGCTGTTCTTACAGAAGACCAAAGTGAGGTCCTAGCACCCATAATGGGTGGCTCACAACAGCCTGTAATTCCAGCTTCAGAATTCAAATCCCAATGCACCCTTCTTGTCTTTGTCATTACCCAAAAGCATGAATGTATACCAGTGGACATTAATATAAATAAATAAATAAATACTTTAGAAATTATAAATATGAAAAATGTAGGTCTCATTTTTGAATTTTTTGTTTGAAATGAAAACCATAGGAAAATTATTTAATGAAAAATAATAAACACCACACAAATGAGTAAATTTTACAACAAAAGAGAAAGATTTTAATAGGATATAGATTTATCAAAACTCATCAAAATTTGACATGTCACCAGGTCTTAGAAAAGAACTTGAGGCTAGACCCCTAGATAATAATCCACTATAGTAGCACAATATGTAGACATTTGGCACATCCCCCCTACGCCCTGGTCTAGTCTTCAGAGTCTTGGTATATATCTCAGGGGTTCCTCGAACTTACAACTGTCTTGCCTCAGGCTGCCCTGTTCTAGAACCACAGGTCCACAGCACCATGCTGGACAGACTTGATTTGACTGTGCTTTACATGTTGGCTTTGCTGTACTCTT
The DNA here is from genome assembly GCF_049852395.1 of Peromyscus maniculatus bairdii. Taxonomy (NCBI): domain Eukaryota; kingdom Metazoa; phylum Chordata; class Mammalia; order Rodentia; family Cricetidae; genus Peromyscus; species Peromyscus maniculatus. Next base: position 14,747,497 of record NC_134862.1, read on the forward strand.
ACCTTGTTCTCATTTCTTCTGGCTCAGGAGGTTGAGATGCATATTTTACTGCCAATAATTCTTTCCAATAACAGACTGAGTGGCATTTAGTCACCCTGCCTAATTCCTAGGAAGCTCAATGTGTTCCATTAAAATGCATATGTTATAACCATGCAATGTTCTCAGCCCAGTCCTAGTAAGGCAATGAGGCTTGTTACACAGATACCTTAAAAATTATTTAAATGCTATGTGAATTACAAATGTACTGGAGTTGTTAGAACAAGAGTCTGGATGAAGCCAGAATTAACCACCTAAGCTCAGTCATCTGACTTAAACAAGCCAATTAAACAAACAAGTAATAACCAAAAACAGAAAGCAAGGAGACTTATTCAATGTGACCATATTAGGAAGAGGAAAAATAGTGATGTTCAGTGAGCCCCTACTGGTCAGCATGGTCTGGTACTAAGAAGCTTAGATTTAAATAGAAGGCAAAGGTTATCCTTAGCTAAGCAGTCCTGACCAAGGTGTTGTCCTGACCATTATTGACCTGTTATTATTACAGCCATGGTTTCTCCTTCAGGATCTGATAATGTACCTTAAATTATTTTTTGGGTGATGAGCTCTTCCTCTGGCTGGCATGAGGCCTCACTGTTCTTTCTTCCAACATGAGATTCCTGGGGGAGGGGTTCCAGTTTCTTGGGATCTGTTATTTCATTAATCTAATAACCAAAAGGAGAAGCTTAACAGTCTCTTTAGAACACTTCCATTTCTGCCACCAGGGTGGTGTTCCCCAGTCTTCATTATACTGCAGTCTTGAACAAGAATATGGGTATAACTGAGACAAATACTTAAATAGATACAAAGAAGAGTCCAAGTTAGAATGGTTTCTCATGATGTTAAGTAGCCATGCATAAGAACCATTTCTCCATTACCTATTGGCTTCAGTTATTTCTCAATAGGCTGCCATACCTGACTCCATTTTCTACTGTTCACTTTGAAATGAACTGCTCAACCTTGTAATCTTCCTTCAGCTTCCCAACTCTGGCATCTAAGGAGTATACTATGTTCAGTGTGACAATGCTCCCTCTTGTTTGGGGACATTATTCCCTGAGAACACTATTGATTAACAATCCAGTGATTGTTTTTTTAATTATCCCTTAATACTGGAATGATCTCTGTCTCAGTGGGTCTGAACTGATCCCACATTAAGGTGTGTATGTGACAAATGTCTAGGAGTTATTGCCAATAATATCTCTCAAAGACAATTTAAAGCAACTAAGATGTACAGAAAGTGTCTCTTAGATCATCTTTATTCAGATTCCATCTTGTAGTTTACTTCTATTTGTCCCATGGATGGTGTCCTAGTGTCTGAAAACTATTTTGGAGTTCTGTTGTTAGGGATTATAATTTTTTTAAGAATATTCATAAACAGCAGTTAGTTACAAAGCTTTACAAAATACAGCCACCAAGAGAAAATATTTTTTTGAATGTTAGCAACACTTAAGCTTTACAAAAAAAAAAAATACAATCAACAGGGACAAACATTTATAGAAAAACTAGTTTGGAAACTATGTCTTTGTTTACAGATGTGCATGGAATACACTGTGTTAAGACATATCAAATATCTTTACTCATGTAAATAGTCATGATTCAGTTAGGAAAACACTAACACAAACCTGGGAAAAGTTAGCAACCACTGACAATTCTGGTTTGGAGGACACCAGCTTGGGAAAGTGTCTTCCTAAACCTTGCATTCTTGAAAGCTTATACAATGCCAGAGGCTGAATGCATATTAAAGAGATCAATAATTACCATTGTTACACAAATATATATAAAGATGTCTTTTATATATGAATTTGCTAATTATATTTAAAAATTAATAATCTAATTTTTAATAAAACCTTAAAGAATTAGGCTCGGTAAGATAATAACATAAAGCATTGAAAAAAACCAAAGTTTTGGACTTCTTGCAAATTTAGGGACTTGTGCTACTGCCCACAAGGAATTCTTTCACATATTCATTGTCTATTTCCTTATCTTCATTAGAGAAATGTCTTTTTAAGTCTTTGCATATGGTAAAATCCGGTTATTGTTCTTGTACAGTGTTGAATTGTGGGCTGGGGAGGTGGCTTAGTCAGAAAAGTGATTGTGCACAAGCATGAGGATATGGGCCGAGCTCTTCAGCACCACTGAGAAGTCAGATGTGGGGGGGGGCAGGTGGCTGCAACTCCAGCATTAGCAGGAGAGGGCAGCAGGACGGCAGACCCAAATGCTCGCTGGTCTCCAGCTCCAAGTCTAGTGAGAGACTCTGTCTCAAAAAATAAGGTGGAAAGAGCCAGAGGAAGATACCTAACATTGACCACTGTTCTTATCACACACACACACACACACACACACACACACACACACACACACACACACACACTCACACACACACACATACACACACATTCACACACAAATGCATACACATGTGCACATACAAACATACAGCACAGACACTTACATACATGCTCACATTCACAAAAAATGATAAGTTGTAGGGACCCCATAAACATTTTTGAGATTTGTTCCCTTAATTGTTTGCCTTTTCACTCTGCAGACTGCTTCCTCTGCTCTGGAGAGGTTAGCTGATGTTTAAGGCCACTCTACTTGTTTGGTTGTGCCCTACACATTGTGTCTGAGGTGCTGCCCTCATCATTGTATCAGCCATGGTAATGGACAGACTCTTGGCGTTTTCCTTCTCCATTATCCACTGGAGCCCTGCAGTTTCAAGTGTTACATTTATGTCTGTTTTATTTCTAATTATGATATGAGATGTGTTAACTACCCTTCTTTTACATGTAAATATAGTTTTCCTGTCATTGCTTATTTATTTATATGATAACAACAACTTTTATTTTTATTTGGGTATGGAGATAAAATACAGAAACTAAAAGGCAAAGATTTAAAAAGTAATTCATTAGACCATTCATTAAAAGTCAAATGCGAGCCGGATGGCGGCGGCACATGCCTTTAATCCCAGCACTCAGGAGGCAGAGCCAGGCGGATCTCTGTGAGTTCGAGGCCAGCCTGGGCTACCAAGTGAGTCCCAGGAAAGGCACAAAGCTACACAGAGAAACCCTGTCTCAAAAAACCAAAAAAAAAAAAAAAAAAAAAAGTCAAATGCATGTTAAGAGTTCTCATCTACAAAAATAATTTTAATTTACATGTCTAATGTAACAATAATATTTTACACAGCAGGGCTGGCCAGATGGCTCAGTGGGTAAAGATACTTGCTGTCAAGCCCAGTGACCTGAGTTTGATGCCTGGACCCCACATGTTGTAAGAAGAGAACATACTCAAGCAAGTTGTCCTCCTATTCCACATGTGTGCCTTAGAAGGCATTCATCCCCATACACAACACACAATAAAATAAATAAATCTAATACGAATTATTTTACAAACCAGGCATTGCAGTATGTGAGTATATGTATGTATTTTTGTATGTGTGTGTAGATATGCTTACCTTAGTGGGCCTGTGTGTAGGCAAGAGGTCAAAGTTGGGTGTCTTCTTTTATTGGTCTCAGTCTATATTTTTTGAGACCGTTGTCTCAGTGAATGTAGTGCTTACCAGTTTATTCTAGACAGGGGATCAGCAAGCACTGTGGATCTGCTTATCTTTATCTGCCTCAGCACTTGGGTTACAGGAATACACTGCATGCTGAACTTTCACATGATTGCTGGGGACCTAAACACAGGTCTTCATGTTTGCAAAGGAAGTGCTATGTCCACTGAGCCAACTATAACTCACAGACATTTGACATTTTAAGCTATTTATAAAAATCTTAAATGCACTATGGACAAATAAATATCAGTGTCACTTCAATTCACTTATTCAAGGCTTTCACTAAAGCCCCATCACACACCTAAAATTACTTGCAGCTTTTTAAATTAATATAGTTTAGTTGAAATAGAGTTACATCACTTCCCCCTCCTTCAATCCCTCCAGTCTCTCCCAAGTTTCTGCAATCTCAAGTTGATAGCCTCATTTTTAATATTATTATTATCAATAGTATTTCTAAACAAATGAAATAAAATTGAAGTTGAAATGATACATCTTACAGAGCAATCTGAAAACAAAAAATAAGGCAAGGAGTTACATTAATATAATAAATTATAAGTATCAATTGTTACTTTTTGTTGTAGTCATTCTATTAAAAATTATTCATTTCAAAAATAAAGATGAAAATCATTCAGTGCTACTGGAAACTCCTTATTTTGTGTGTGTGTGTGTGTGTGTGTGTGTGTGTGTGTGTGTGTGTGTGGTGGGAGTGTTCATATCTATGCACTCATGCAGAGACCAGGTATCCTGCTCTATTACTTTCTCACTTGACATAGGATTTGTCACTGAACTTGGAACTGTGCTGGCTGCCATCAGATGTTAGGATCCTCCTGTATTCTCCCTCCATAGTGCTGAGATTATATGATTTTTGTCTAGATTTTGAGTGGGTGTTGGGGATTTGAACTTAGGTCCTTTTGCTTGTGCAGCAAGCTCTCTGAACCCACCCAGCCTTCACAATCTTAATAGTACTCCTGAAAGGCAAAGCATGATTTTTTATTGAAATGATTATGACCATATGCTGAAGGTACAATCTTTTTTTTTTTTTTTTTTTTTTTTTGGTTTTTTCGAGACAGGGTTTCTCTGTGTAGCTTTGCGCCTTTCCTGGAGCTCACTTGGTAGCCCAGGCTGGCCTCGAACTCACAAAGATCCGCCTGGCTCTGCCTCCCGAGTGCTGGGATTAAAGGCGTGCGCCACCACGCCCGGCTCTGAAGGTACAATCTTGCCAAGTTTTTTTTTTAATCTGTCACCTTTATAAAAGTTAATCATGTGGATTTTTTACTGTGTTCTTTACCTTAGTCTGCCATTCTAAGTGACTGCTGGAAAGATGGAAGTTATGAGTACTGGCTGATTTTTCAGAGAACTTGGGTTCAGTTCCCAACACCTACTTGGTATCTCACTGCTCTCTATAATTGCAGTTGTAGGGGATCTGGCTCTCTGTTTTGACTTCCATATATACCAAGCAAGCACATGGTGTACTTGCATACATAGAGGCACTCACACATACACATATATGTTTTTTATAAACTTCAATGACTGTCATTATGTCAGTAACATACAGTTTGACTACCTGCCTTTGCAGTAAGTTTTGAATTTAGTGTGGGAGGTCTACCCATTTCTCTGTGGGAGGACTGCTCCCATTTTTGCTCTAGGGTACTCTTGAGGAGGGAGGAATGAGAAATATTTAGATAGAAAGATATAGAGGAGAGAAACAGATGGAAAAACAGGTTAGTCTCTGGAGGGCCTGGATCAATATCTACTGGCCCCTCTGTCTCTTTAAAAGAGCTTTTTATAGGAATGCCAAGGGGAGGAACAAAAGACCCCCCCCAGCACAGCTAAATGTAGATACTTCCAATGATCTGGTAACTACACATGTGGTCAAGCAATCTTCTAATGAAGCCATGCTGGGTAAAGCTATAAACTGTGCCTATAATAGGTCATCCTTATTGATTAATTTTAAATACAAACATTCAGAAAGCTATCAAGAAGAAATTTGCCCATCTTTGGCTGACAGCCTCTGGCAAGAGGGAGTACAGAGCCTAACTCAACTCTGACTCAGGTCTCTACTAAAAGCTTGCCAATAGTTGGAATATCCAGAGCAATCTGTAGGCTGTCATACCTCCCAGGAAAGGAGTAAAGGATAATAAGGATGGAATATCCTATCGAAGTGGGTCTAAGATGACTACAGAAATCTTAGCTGCACAAAGCCCTTTTCTAAATCAAAACTCCCTCCTAACAGATATTCCTCACAAAGGCAAGGCTTTCTACATGATTATATTCATTAAGAAATTGAGTAGAATAAAATCAGAATTAACCCTCATTAGTTTAAAAATAAGAGCAATTAAGTTTTTCATTGTCGATACCCAAAGTACCTAAGAGGATAATAATTAGTATCAATAAAATTTTTAAGAGACTGTTTTGATTCCCAGGAAAATCCACTTGTTTTAAAACACGTCAGAGTATCCACTCAAGTAAACAAACACCCATGATAATTTTAAAGACATTTTTATCTCTTTAAGTAGCTCATATATACATGTGTTCCTACCAGAGTAGTAAACTTTCTATACAAACTAACTCGATTGTGGGAGGCCTACCAATTTTTGAAGAGAAACAGAGGAGGATGGAAACTTCTAGGAAGAAGACCAAAAAGTTCCCCTAATTATGACGTCTAGAGGCCAATAAGACCATAAAAATTATATTTTAGGCTATCATAAAAAGTGTTCAAATGCATCTGAAGTTAAAGGGGACAAAAGCTTTGGGATAATTCTAATGTAATTGATTTGGTTTATAAATCATGTTATTTTAAAATTTAATGTTACCTAATTTATCCAGACTATAAAAATAATGATGGAGTAATAAAAACAATTCTAATATGAACATTACTGCATATTTACAACTAACATGAATATCACTATACATATTTATACTTTTTACAAACTTATTTTCAGAAGGAAACTCTAAAGAACTATTTTACTAACTTTAATGGTGCTCTAGAAGGGGTTTCTTAACAGAACTATTATCATAATACATATTTACACTTTTTACAAACTTACATTCAAAAGCAAATTTTATAGGACTACTTTACAAACTTTAGCAAACATCTAAAATAGATCTCTTAACTGAACTATTTACATTATCTTCCATCAAGACAGAGAGTTTGCAAATCATGAGTAATTATCATACTGAAATGCTATAGACTCTCAAAAAAAAAAAAAACCTTCCTGTGCAATTATTAGGCCTCTGGAGCAGTCATTGGAGCTGACATTCCTCTGTTCCACACTTCTCACAGAACTCAGACAGCCAACAAGCTTCTGAGGGTACAATGTCTTCCTTCCTAATTTTTTTGAAGCTGCATCTTAGGATTAACATGAGCTCTTTTAACGATGACAATGTTTCTGTCTTGCATTTCAAGCACAACCCAAGTTGTTTATTTGCCCATAAGTTTTTTCCACACCCAAAGCAATTTTCTGGTGTTTGGACAATTTCCCCTGCTTTCTAAAGGGTTTCAAAGTGGCTGGTTGACAATTTTAATTGTCTCTTGACAGGTAGGTTTTGTTCACCTGCTTCTCATTCCCGGGAGATAAGCTAAGCTTTCAAACAGCACTTGGGAAAAAGCAGCATTTTTAGGTGAAAAGACATACTTTTGGGGCAGTGCAAAAATTTTCCCTTGGGCATTTTTGCTGTTATATCTGAGCTTCCCTCTGTGCCTGCTTATACCACCATGCTGTTAAGAACTATGTTTCCCAAGCTGCCTTTTGGTTCCAGGAGAAAACTCAGCTACAGTTAATGATGGCTGCGCACTCCTGGTTCCATTTACATGGTCTGTGTCCATACTGAAATCAAAACCAAGCTTTTTTGCCATGGGAGGTTTCTGTTCTCCCTGAACTAGCATTGACATGTGTATTTACTTCACTTGACATTGTCCTTGTAGCAGGCTGCACCTGCCTGCATATGCTTATTGATTGGCACTTGGCTCCCCCCTTACTAGATCAATGAAAGTACTTGAAATAAAAGCTTTTTCAGAAAAATTACTTCCCTGATAAGTCTTTGTCTTGCTTGTCATTTTCCCCAAGATGCAGAGTCCCTGATGCTACTGCCATGGCTCAGGACCTTCACTAAGAGTACAATGCTCTTCTCTTGCTTCCAGGCCCAACAAAGCATCCCATAACAGCTGTGCCTCCTCTGTACCTCTGTGAATGCTCTGCCCCTAGCTACTTTTTTAATACCGGCTTGAAGGGGAAACAAGACTAGCAAAGATGGTTTTCAATGTTCCAAGAGGTGTTTATTTTAGGGCAATTACAGTTGACTTCTCTATTCTGATAGATGTTCTTCCCAGGTCAATCCAATTTTGCCCTTACAGAAAGAAAAGATCTGAGAAGGAAAGACCTGAAAAGCTTTCTGATTTTGAAAGAGAGATTACTAGGTTTTTCCCAAGACTTCTATTCCCTAACCTTGGCTTTTGCCAAGAAGAAACTGACTCTGATGGTACGATGTTATCAGCAAGCATTTTATCCAGCAACAATAGAGAGGAAGGTTTTGTTTCTTCCTTGTCTGCCTCAGGGAAAATTCTTCCCTGACACTCAGGGCTTAAATGTAAGATATCCAAAGGACAAAAGCTTCCACGGGAATCTTTTTCTGCCCATTTTCCCCATAGTATTTTTTCATGAGTCTGATTCTTCGCCAGGAGTCTGCATTCATAGTCCCAAGAACACAGCTCCTCTGTTTTGCTGCTTTTCTATCTTACCCTGAGTTTTTTCTACACTATATTCCTAAATTCTACCTTATCCTAATTTTTTTCCTTTACTATACTCCTATCTTATAGCTTTTCCTAGTTTTTACAGATAAAGATTAAGAGAAAGAGAAAAGAAAGAGACCAAGATAGGGAGACATATTTACTGCAGCCTCACTTTTCACTTTGGCATTCCTTTCAGCCACTTTACTTTCACTCCAGAAAATAAAATACCACTGCCTTAATTTTACTACAAAACCAGACATACTGAACTTCTACCTATGGGACTCTCCACCCCCCATTTAACCAAGTCCCTGTCCCTGTTAAGGTGCCATCTGTGGGAGGCCTACCCATTTCTCTGCAGAAGATCCACTCCCACCTTTTCCCCAGGTTACTCTTTAGGAGGGAGGAGTGAGAAATATTTAGATAGATAGAGGGGAGAAAAACAGATATACAGGACAGTATTTCACTGGATCAGTATCCACTGGCCCCTCCTGTGTCTTCTATAGGAACACCAAGGGAGGAGCAAAAGACATAGCCCTAGCATAACTAAGTGCAGACTCTTCCAATCACCTGGTAACCACACATGTGGTCAAATCATCTTCTAATGCAGCCCTGCTGGGTAAAGCAAGCTCAGATCTCACTAGGAAACCTCTGTGAGCCTCCACAATTTATAAAGTAGGAGACATACAACTTGGATTGTGTTTCCTCAGATTAACGAGGCTATCTGTAGTTTTTGTTGTTGCATTTCATTTTAGAATTCATATTTTTTATTATAATCTGTAAAATTTACCAATGGTATATTAACAGAGTGACATGCAGTAAAGATAGCAATCTTAGAGTACAGACAAAGCTTAGCACTGTACCCTGTTAGTTAACATGATCATGTCTTTTCATTTGCATGTGCCTTGTTTTCTTCCTTTCATCAGTATTTTATAACTTTGTTTTCACAACTTTCAGCTTTTTTTTTTAAGACAGAGTCCTACTTTGTTCCTTAGCCTAGCATTAAACTCACTGTGTAGCCCAGGGTGGCTTTGAACTCACTGTCTTTCTCCTGTCTCAGCCTTCTAAGAGCTAGGATTTTACATGTACACTACCATTCCCAGCTTACTGTTTTTTTGTTTGTTTCTTAAACAATAACTTGTCTTAATTGGTTTTATTTCACATGTGCAAGTATACAATGAAACATGATCATAGCTACCTTATTTCCTCCTTCTCACAAGTCCTCTCAACATGGTCTTTTCCAAAAATCATGTTCTCTCTCTTTTTTTCCTTCTTGATACTTGGCCCAACCATAGCCTAATTTCTTGTGTAGATAGTTCTACAGTATCTAGATTACAGATATGACATTTGTTTTTATTGATTTTATATCTTGAAAAATCACCAAATTATTTTATTTATTGGGCAGCATCTTTGAGCTCTTAGCATTTCCTGTCCATAAGATCCATGACATTTACAAACAAGGGAAGTTCTACTATTTCTACTTGGATACATTTTTTCTCTCCCTAATTGCTCTGGGTAGGACTTCTACCGCTTGGTTGAATAGAAGTAGCAAGAATGGGATTTAGAGGACAAGCTTCCTGCTTTCACCATTGAGTATGGTGTTACACTAGCCATGTCACTGTGTTTTGCTCCCTTCCTTCTAGTATCAGGCTGATAAAAATTACTCCAAAGAAGTATATTGCACTATGTCAAAAACTTTTAACTTAATTACATTTTTCATTGTACCTATTGAGAGTACCGTGTAAACTGTATACATTCTATTAATATGGTGTGTTATGTATTACATTAGTTAATTTCAAAACTTGTGTATCATCTTTGTGGCCCAGTGATAAACACCCCAGTAGTATATATGCTATTGTGGTTGTGCTATTAGATTTGCTTGTTCAAATTTTGTTCAGTATTTTTACATCTCCATTCATCAGACTCATTTTTAGTTGTCAAATCTTTTTATTTTAATTTGTAATTTTAAATAATAGTTTTTATTTAGTCTTTGCCTATATATACTGTTTCTTGATCATATCCACTGCCTACTTCTCCTAATTCCTATCTAGCCTCCCCTGTACATATCTACTTTCTATTTGTGCATGGAAGTGGAACCATGCACTAGAAACATGTGCCACCTATTATGAGTCATATCCCCAAATAAAAGTGTCTCTCCCTCGCAGAGGACCCACCAACTGTCAAAAGCTACTCAGCTCATGATGGTTTGAGATGCTTCTCTTCCATCCCTCCTCAAATTTTAAGTAGTTTGAATCGATATATTTCTCACCTTTTTTTAGCCTACCGTGCTTAGGTTATGTTGAAACTGAGTTCAGGGCATTTGATTAAATGTGACAAGTAACTTTTCTCATGTTCCTTTCATAATTGTGGTGGTTTGAATAGGAATGGTCCCCATAGGCTCATACATTTGAATGTTTGATTATTAGGAAGTGACATTACTTTAAGAGTTCTGTATTTAGAGACTTGGACATAGAAAGGGGTTATGGAATCTCATCACAGCTAAGGAAAGTCATAGGAGAGACTTGTATCAGGGGTGTTAATGCATGGAGGTTCAGAGAATTTTTCACATGAAGCTGTGAATGTGAACCCTGGATTGTTTTGGAGATGGACCTCAAGATGCCAGAACCACAAGATACCTGACAAGAAAAGCTTTAGACTGAGTGGAGAATTAGCCCAAGAGAGAAGTATGTTGTAATCAACAAAGCTGAAAAGAGTTGGAGATATGAAGATCCCTTTTACATCTGACATGGAGCTAGAGTTTAGAGTTTGCCCAGCTGGTTTACAGTCTTACTTTGGTTCAGTATTTCCTCACTATGTTCTATTTCCTCCCTTTTAGAATGATAATATATATCTTGTGACTTTGTATGTTGGAAGTACGTGATTTGCTTTTGCTTTTGATTTTTATAGCAGATTATAATTCAAAGGTTGCCATGAGTCTCCAAAGAGACTTTGAACTTGTAAGTAGTGTTGAGACTGTGATAGACTATGGGGACTTTTGAAGTTGGACTGAATGCATTTTGAATTATGATATGGCTATAAGCCCATGGGGGTCAGGGAGTAGAATGTGATTTGAATGGGAATGTCCCCAATAGGCTCATATGTTTGAATGCTAGGTCATTATGGAGTGGTGTTAACTGGAATGGGATTAGAAGGCATGGACTTATTGGAAGAAGTGTGTAACTGGGGGTGGGGTTTGGGGATTCAAATGCTCAAGCCAGTACTAGTGCTCTCTCTTCCTGCTACCTGAGGATCTGGGTGTAGAACTCATATATTTTTTTAAAAGTATTTTTTAAAAATTTTTTCCTTTTATTTTATTTTACAATATCATTCAGTTCTATATATCAGCCACAGGTTCCCCTGTTCTCCCCCCTCCCACCACTTCCCCTTCCCCCCAGCCTACCCCTATTCCCACCTCCTCCAGGGCAAAGCCTCCCCCAAGAACTTAGATCAACCTGGTAGACTCAGTCCAGGCAGGTGCAGTCCCTTCCTCCCAGACTGAGCCAAGCGTCTCTGCATAAGCCCCAGGTTTCAAACAGCCAACACATGCAATGAGCACAGGACTCAGTCCCACTGCCTAGATGCCTCCCAAACAGATCAAGCCAATCAACTGTCTCACCTATTCAGAGGGCATGATCTAGCTGGGGGCCGCTCAGCCTTTGATTCATAGTTCATGTGTTTCCATTTGTTTGGCTATTTTTTTTCAGTAATTGAGTAAAATTTATTTATTTACCAAAATTTATTATAAGCCACAGTCGTCCTAGGGATCTCCATGATATATATATATATATATATATATATATATATATATATATATATATATAACCTCCATGGTTCTATGGGTTGTGATCTGATTGTTCTTTATTTTATATCTAGAAACCACTTATGAGTGAGTACATACCATGACTGTCTTTCTTGGTTTGGGTTACATCACTCAGGATGATTTTTTCTAGTTCCAGCCATTTGCCTGCAAATTTCATGCTTTCATTGTTTTTCTCTGCTGAGGAGTACTCCATTGTGTATATGTACCACATTTTTTTCATCCATTCTTCTGTTGATTGGCATCTAGGTTGTTTCCAGGTTCTGGCTATTACAAATAGTGCTGCTATGAACATAGCTGAGCATGTATCTTTATGGTATGAATCAGCATTTTTTGGGTATATGCCCAAGACTGTGATGGCTGGGTCTTGAGGTAGTTCGATTCCTAATTTTCTGAGAAACCACCATACAGATTTCCACAGTGGTTGTACAAGCTTACATTCCCACCAACAGTGGGGGAGTGATCCCTTTGTTCCACATCCTCTCCAACATTGACTGTCATTGGTGTTTTTGATCATAGCCATTCTGACAGGTGTAAGGTGGTATCTCAGAGTCCTTTTGATTTGCATTTCTCTGATGATTAAGGATGTTGAGCATTTCTTTAAATGTCTTTCAACCATTTGTGATTCCTATTTTGTGAATTCTCTGTTTAGCTCTTTAGCCCATTTTTAATTGGACTGTTTATTATTTTGATGTCTAGTTTCTTTATAAACTGTGTAGATCAGTCCTCTGTCAGATGTGGGGTTGGTGAAGATATTTTCCCATTCTGTTGGCTGTCTTTTTGTCTTATTGACTGTGTCTTTTGCCCTGCAAAAGCTTCTCAGTTTTGAGAGATCCTATTTATTAATTGTTGTGCTCAGGGTCTGTGCTGTTGGTATTTTATTTAGGAAATCATCTCCGGTGCCAATGCATTCAAGAGTGCTTCCTACTTTCTTTTCTATTAAGTTAAGTATAACTGGATTCATGTTCAGGTCTTTGATCCAGTTGGACTTGAGTTTTGTGCATGGTGACAGATATGGATCTATTTGTAATCTTTTACATATTGACATCCAGTTATGCCAGCACCATTTGTTGAAGATACTTTCTTTTTTCCATTGTATAGTTTTGGCTTCTTTGTCAACAGTCAAGTGTTCATATGTGTGTGGATTAATGTCAGCATCTTCAATTCGATTCCATTGGTCCGTATGTTGGTTTTTATACCAGTACCAAGCTGTTTTTTTTATTACTATAGCTCTATAGTAGAGTTTGAGGTCAGGGATGGTGATGCCTACAAAGGTTGCTTTATCGTATAGGATTCTTTTAGCTATCCTGGGTCTTTTGTTTTTCCATATGAAGTTGAGTATTTTTCTTTCCAAGTCTGTGAAGAATTGTGTTGGGATTTTGATGGGGATTGCATTGAATCTGTAGATTGCTTTTGGTAAGATTGCTATTTTTGCTATGTTAATCCTACCTATCCATGAGCATGGGAGATTCTTCCATTTTCTGATATCTTTTTCAATTTCTTTCTTTACATATTTAAAGTTCTTATCAAAAAGGTCTTTCACTTGTTTAGTTAGTGTTATCCCAAGGTATTTTATATTATTTGTGGCTATTGTAAAGGGTGATGTTTCTCTGACTTCTTTCTCAGTCCTTTTATCATTTGTGTATAGGAGGGCTACTGATTTTTTTGAGTTGATCTTGTATCCTGCCACTTTCCTGAAGGAGTTTATCAGCTGTAGGAGTTCCCTGGTAGAGTTTTTTGGGTCACTTATGTATACTATTATATCATCTGCAAATAGTGAAAGTTTGACTTTTTCCTTTCCAATTTGTATCCCTTTGATCTCCTTTTGTTGTCTTATTGCTCTAGCTAGAACTTCTAGTACTATATTGAATAAATATGGGGAGAGTGGACAGCCTTGTCTTGTTCCTGAATTTAGTGGTATCATTTTGAGTTTCTCTCCTTTTAATTTGATGTTTGCTGTTGGCTTGCGATAAATTGCCTTTATTATGTTTAGAAATGTTCTTTGTATTCCTGATCTTTCTAAGACCTTTATCATGAAGGGGTGTTGGATTTTGTCAAAGGCTTTTTCAGCATCTAATGAGATGATCATGTGGTTTTTTCTTTCAGTATGTTTATATGGTGTATTACATTGACTGATTTTCGTATGTTGAACCATCCTTGCATCCCTGGGATGAATCCTACTTGGTCGTGATGGATAATTGTTTTGATGTATTCTTGGATTCGGTTTGCCAATATTTTGTTGAGAATTTTTGCATCAGTGTTCATGAGGGAGATTGATCTGTAGTTCTCTGTGTTGCATCTTTGTGTGGTTTGGGTATCAGGGTAATTGTAGCCTCATAAAAAGAGTTTGTTAGTGTTCCTTCTGTTTCTATTGTATGGAACACTTTGAAGAGTATTGGTATTAGTTCTTCTTTGAAAGTCTGGTAGAATTCTGCACTGAAACCATGTGGTCGTGGGCTTTTTCTGGTTGGGAGACTTTTGATTACTGTTTTTATTTCTTTAGGGGTTATTGGTTTATCTATTTAAATGGTTTATCTGGTCTTGATTTAATTTTGGTATGTGGTATTCATCCAGAAAATTATCCATTTCTTCCTGGTTTTCCATTTTTGTGGAGTACAGGTGTTTGAAGTATGATCTGATGATTCTCTGGATTTCCTCATTGTCTGTTGTTATGTCTCCCTTTTCATTTCTGATTTTGTTAATTTGGGTGCTCTCTCTTTGTCTTTTGGTTAATTTGGCTAGGGGTTTGCCTATCTTGCTGATTTTTTTTCAAAGAACCAACTCTTTGTTTCATTGATTTTTTTGTATTGTTCTCTTGTTTTTTATTTTGTTGATTTCAGCCCTTGATTTCATTATTTCTTGGCGTCTATTTCTCCTGGGTGAGTTTGTTTCTTTTTGTTCTAGAGCTTTCAGTTGTGCTGTTAATTCATTGGTATGGGATTGCTCCATCTTCTTTATGTGTGCATTTAGAGCTATGAATTTTCCTCTTAGCACTGCTTTCATAGTGTCCTATAAGTTTGGGTATGTTGTATTTTCATTTTCATTGAATTCTAGGAAATCTTTAATTTCTGTCTTTATTTCTTCCTTGACCCATTGATGTTTCAGGTGGGCATTATTCAGTTTCCATGAGTTTGTGGGTTTTCTATAATTTTTGCTGTTGTTGAGGTCTAACTTTAAGGCATGGTGGTCTAAAAAGATACAGGAGGTTATTCCAATTTTTTTGTATCTGTTGAGATTTGTTTTGTGGCCAAGCATGTGGCCATTTTTTGAGAAGGTTCCATGGGGTGCTGAGAAGAAGTTATATTCTTTTGTGTTAGGATGGAATGTTCTGTAGATATCTATTAGGTCCATTTGAGTCATAACATCTGTTAGGTCCTTTATTTCTTTGTTAAGTTTGAGTCTTGCAGATCTTTCTTTTGGTGAGAGTGGTGTGTTAAAATCTCCCACTACTAATGTGCGGGGTTTGATGTGCGTTTTAAACTTTAGTAGTGTTTCTTTAATAAATGTGCGTGCTTTTGTATTTGGAGTATAAATATTTAGAATCGAGACTTCATCTTGGTGGATTTTTCCTGTGATAAATTTGTAATGTCCATCCTGATCTCTTTTGATTGATTTTTTTAGTTTTAAGTCTATTTTATTAGATATTAGGATAGCTACACCAGCTTGTTTCTTAGGTCCATTTGCTTGGAAAGTCTTTTCCCAGCCCTTTCCTCAGAGGTAGTGTCTGTCTTTGAAGTTAAGGTGTGTTTCTTGTATGCAGCAGATGGATGGGTCCTGTTTTCTAATCCATTCTGTTAGCCTGTGTCTTTTTATAGGTGAGTTGAGACCATTGATATTGATGGATATTAATGACCAGTGATTGTTAATTCCTGTTATTTTTGTGGTTGTGTTGTGTTGTCCTTCTTTGGTGTATGTTGGTGTGGGATTATCTATTGCTTGATTTTTCATGGATGTGTTTAGCTTCTTTGGGTTGAATTTTCCCTTCTAGTGCTTTCTGTAGGGTTTGGTTTGTGGACAGGTATTGATTAAATCTGGTTTTATCCTGAAATATTTTGTTTACTCTGCCTATGGTGATTGAGAGTTTTGCTGGGTATAATAGTTGGTATCTGTGGTCTCTTTGTGTCTGCATAAGATTTGTCCATGATCTTCTAGCTTTCATAGTCTCTATTGAGAAGTCTGGTGTTATTCTGTTGGGTTTACCTTTATATGTTACTTGGTCTTTTTCCTTTGTGGCTCTTAATATTTTTTCTTTGTTCTGTGTGTTTAGTTTTGCTCTTTTCTTGCAAGTGGACCTCACCTATAGAGGTTGGAGGAAAGCTCTCCTGCATACCATTCCTTGGCATTGGGATAATATGGTGGTGATGGAGGGATCACAGGGTAAGGTATAAGTAAATTTTTCTTATACCATTATCATAGTTGTGAGGACCAGAGCCTGAGCATGGGCAGACCTAATAAACCAGGCTCTGTGACCAAGTCTCCACAGGTCAATTTAACAAACAATAGTGAAGGGCAGAGAAAGGAGATTTACTCAATATGCCCACATTAGGAAAACAAAGATGTCTGCTAAACTCCTAAGTTTATCTTTAGTGCCCTGGCATGAGGTTTGGGTTGAAGAAGAAGGCAAGCATTATGAATCACTAAGCAGTCCAGGTCAAGGTGTGGTCCCTCCCTGTATCATTGTCTCAGCTCCTGTTCCTCTTGCAAGGCCACTTATAATTTGTCAGAACCTTGGTTGGCAGCAGGCCTCATACTTAACCTTCTCTTCATGTGAAAGTGTGGGGAAATTTCAGTTCTCAGAGCCTGTTGTCTTGGTAGTCTGACAGCTAAAGAGAGGGGCACAAGGGTCTCTTTCCAATAACTGCAACTGGATAGGTGGCTCCGGGGTTAACACATTTGCACTGGGTTTGGTTCTCCAGAACACTCCTAAGAGCCAGACACGGCTGCACACACATCTAAGGTCCCAGTGTTCCCACGGGAAAATGGGAGGCAGAGAAGGGAGAATGCCCAGAAGCTCACAGGCCAAAGAGCTTCAAAGTATACAGTGAAGAACAAAAGACTCCACTTCAACCAAATGACACCCAAGGCTGTCCTCTAACCTCCATGGCTCCGCTATGACATGTGCTTATCTATACTCACACAGGAACATGCATACAAGCACACACACACACACACACACACACACACACACACACACACACACACACTTAAAAACACATAGAACGTCTATATTCCTTCCAGGATGGTTTGAGTACTGTGCATATATTCTCCCCAGAACACCAAAGACACTGAAAAAAAATCATTCTTTCTTTTTCTTTCTGTCCATCTTTCCTCAGCCATCCATTATATATCCTGGATTGACATGTTCTTCAGCAGTAAGAGATCATTCAGAAGTATTTCTGTCCATTTCTGTAAGCCTTTGGGAGCCTACATATTACCCCATTTGTTGATGGCTGCCTTTTGAATGTAGGCCTTAATTGCCAATGACAGCACAAATGGAAAAATTCCTTTCCACATATTATTACAGTAACTGTGATTACTACCAGCAGGAAAGGTAACTCCTTTGTTCACTTCAGACCAGCAGCCATCTGTTTTCCTCTTTCACAGCCATCATATAATGTGTACTTTCTGATGACCACATATTGAGGGATATATACCGTAACTTCCTCCTACATAGACATCCAGTAGGGCCTCCTTCAATCATTTTATACTTTTAAAAATAGTCCCATCCTTTCTTCAAGCTCTTGTTTTCTGTTTCAGAAAGAGTGATTGGTCTTCTTCATGGGGAGAAAAATAACATCCAAAGTACAGAAAAAAGCTGGGTTCCCAGTATTGAGGGAGGCCAAGGGAGGCATTGAAATCAGATGCATAACTTTGCTGTGCCTTGTGAACAGCTCTGGTTAGAGTCCATTTCTCAATGTTTTCTATATACTTCCCCCTGGAAATAAGAGAAAGGCTTTCTCTGTGTAGCTTTGTGCCTTTCCACTTTGGAGACAAGGCTGGCCTCGAATTCACAGAGATCCGCCTGCCTCTGCCTCCCGAGTGCTGGGATTAAAGGTGTGTGCCACCACCGCCCGGCTGGGAAATAAGTATCTTACAGAGGAATGCAGAAACAATAAAATCCAGGGAACAACTCCATTTTCAAATATTAATTTTGTGTCTCTATGTGTTCATGTACATGTGAGTGTGGGTAGCTGTGGAGGCCAGAAGAGAACCTCGTAGAGGATTTGAGTTTGGGTCTCAGCATCCTGATCAGGCAGCTTACAGCTACCTATAATTCCAACTCCTGTTGATCTGAAACTCTCTCCTGGCCTCTGTGAGTACTTGTACATAAGTGTGTACCATACAAATTAAGAATCTATGAAAGAGACACTTGTGCTTCTCCCTTCAGCTATAGGACAGTTGAGCAAATGTACCCCCAAGGAATTGGGGTTCCTCTAAGAGTCTCATGAGGTGGTACCAGAAGGAACAGGAACTTGTCTCTGGAAACTTTTGCAGGAGAGATAAGAGCCCTGGTGATGATGGGAGGGACCACACCGTGACCAGGACTGCTTAGCTATCCATACCTCTTGCCTTCCTTTTTAACCAGAACAGCATGCCATTGCTCTGAATGGGCTTGGATCTGTTTGCACCTCTTCTCAATGTGCCAATATTGAATGAATCCCTTCTTATGCTGCTCTTCACTATTCAGGCTCCTGTTGGCTTTTGGGGAACAGGAGGCCAAGCCTAGCTTGTCAAGACGGCCAGAAGCAGACCGTGATCTTCAACACTTCCAGCAACACTAGCAGTTTTTCAGAATCGCACACCTAAAACTACACCACAACAAAATCATAGGAACACTGTGCCCAGCTGAAGGTCCTGAAGGTGAGGGAGAGGAGATAAGTTTGTCTGACAGGACTTGGATCTTTGAATTATCCATCAGGCAGGTCTTCTATGCATTCCAGTCACACAGCCTCTGTGTTAATTCTTTGCTCTTCATTTCTGGTCTTGTGGCTTTAGATTATTTAGTTCAACAAGTGCTGCCCACCGATGAATGGGTGCAGGGTCATGCACTCCATATGAGAAACCTACCAGGGGATATCCCCGAAAAGAAGGCTCTTCCTCCCTGAGCAGCCATCACCTGTCTGCAGTTCTTCAGCAAGGTTGAGACCTCTGTAGTCTTTTCCTCATCTGTGCTGGAATTTTTAACTAGCTCATTCTTGTGCAGGTAACTATAGCTGCTATGAGATGATGTGTGTAACAGCTATGCCCTGTCCAGAAGACAGCATTTTATGACTCCTCCCCATCCTCCACCTCACATTCTTTCTGACCCTCTTCGGCAATGTTCTCTGAGCCTTGGGGAGCAGGTGTGGGTGTGTGTGGATGTGACAGCTGTGGTTGAGCACTCACCATCACTTGTTCTTAGCATTGTGAACAACTGAGTCTGTACTTTTTGATAACTTCTCTTTCTCTTCTTTCCACAAGTGTCTCAGTTTGTCTCTGAGAGCAAATTCACTTTACTTCAGTTTACCTTCTGCAATAAATTTCTTAAAAATCATTTTCAGGGGTAGCAAATGCTTTTGATTTTTGTGGATAAGGCTTTTTTTGTTTGTGCTCACTAAAAGAAAGATGATCTGGTTGCTAAGATTCTCCTGCTGCTGAAGGCTGTGGACTGTAACAAATGACAAATAATCCCTTCCTGTCCCATTCTAATATTTAGAATAAGGATCTGCTAAATGGTACACACAGAAATTGTATAATTTGCCATTTTTTTTCAGTTGTGTGCAGAAACCCATGTTAACTGGCATGGTTTTTCTAATTTGTCCCACATGTTTTAGCAGCTTTGTGGCCTGATGCCTTAAGCATGTGCCCACACGAGAAGTCCACTACTCTCTTCGAGCCACTCTGACCTTTTGCTCGAGCAAAAGATGACCACATCTGTTCATGTACACACAGTGCTTACAGGAGCAAAAGTGAGGTTGAAGCACTGCAGAGATTTTAGACCAACTAAGGGGAACAGTCTTTGCCTTGAGCCTTGCTGCAGTACACAAAGACATAACTTCTGGTTTTGTTTCCTAGTGCTGAGTTTATGTGACTTTGGTCTGGAGGTAATTCATTGGATTTCATCAGAGTTTGGCTGCCTGGTTTGGAGTCCCAGAACTTCCTAAGTCATCAGTATGGAACAATGCTCAAGTTTGTGAGTGCAGAGAAACTTGATTAGAATAATACAGTCTTGGGAATCATACATATGTCTTAGAATAGAAACTGAGCATACTGAAGTCTCAGTCTTCCCTTCAGTGAAATGGGTTAGGTCTTTTGCATGAGTATTTAACTAGAGAACAAATTAAATTGCTTTGCAGAGCATAAGATATGGGGCATTCTTCAAAATGGTTTATGTAATTATATTTTTTATCAGTTTTATTGTTGTATGTATAGCATCTTAATATTGTCCTTCCTAGAAATCCTCAAAATTTCTCCTCTTTGTAGCTTCACCTAGAAACTGGCCCTCTTGAGATCCCTTAGGACTCAACCTGGTTTATACATGTGTCTTGCCAATCTCTACCTTCATGTTTACATGACATTGTCTGTAAGGATCCATATTTAAGTTTCCTTCTTATAAAGGTGTAAGTCACTTTGGAATAGGGCGACTCTTTACTCTAGTCTTAAGTATGACATCGGCAACACCTATGTGGTTGAGACAGAGACATTTGACCTCATACAGGTATTCTCCATTCATTTTGCACACATAAAATATATCATATTTAAATGTATATAAACATGTCTTGTATTATACAAACTACAAATATTATGTATATTTATATGTAATATGTATGTGCATACATGCTTATCCTTGCTAACACTTGGTTTACTAGTCTAATTTCCTTAAGAGGGATGCTTCCACCTTATTTATAATATTCCTACTTTTATGGTTTGCAGTAGTAGATCTTGCACACACTATCAACAAGGTCAGTTTTATGATGTATACTCAAAATTCCATACAAGCTAAGAGGGAAGATAATGTATGTGGATAGATATGAGCTGCTATAAAGATAGTGGAGAAAATGGTAGATATCGAACACCTGTGTAGTTTAGACAATTACATCTAAGATACCAAGATTACTTTGGTATCTGTGGCTGACATCATGAGCCCCTGTCCAGGCAGTATCCACAAGTTATCAGAGAGGGTGACATCCTTCGAATTCCCTATGCCTTCTGCTGAACACTAAGCCCATGCCAGCACAGACTTCCTAATTTGGATAAGACTAGAGGTTGATTCTAACTGCAGTGTAGTGAGGTCATTTGGAAACAGCCCCTGGGTAGTATATAGTTGATGGCATGCCTGGAAAAGGCTGGCTGTGACCCACCTAACAGTTATCTGTAGACTATGCTGCCCTCTGACAAGGTAAATGGAAGTGTCAATTTACTGTGTTTCTTCACCTTCATTCAAGATTCAGGAAATATGTTGTAGGAATTATTAAATCTCTATTTTCAGAGTATTTATGCTACAGGTGTTTCCTACTTGTAATTCTGTAGTCAACCTATTTGTTCATGTGCTATGACATTGTGTGTGTGTGTGTGTGTGTGTGTGTGTGTGTGTGTGTGTGTGTGTGTGTTTATCCATCAAAAGAGCCATGCAGGGAAGTGCTGTCTGCTCCCAGCTTATAGAGCAAGAAAGTAAATGTCAGCCAAATCGAAGCACCATATGAATATAGGGGAATATAGTCATATGAATGTGGGGGAAAGAAGATAAATTCATAACTAAAGGGGAGGGAGATGGCTCAGTTGGTAAAGTGCTAGTGTCACAGTTATGAGGACCTGAGCTCTCTAGGATGCACACAAAAGCCAGGCACAGTGGCATATGTTTGCTATCCTAGTGCAGAAGAGGCAGAGCCAGGAGGCTTGCTGGCCAGCTCGTCTAGACAAATTGGTTAGTTCCAGGATCAGTGGGACACCCTATCTCATAAAAAATAAGGTGCAGCATGCTTAAGAAAACACACAGTGTCAATTTCTGACCTCTGTGCTCAGTCTCTTTCTGTTTCTCTCTGTCTCTGTCTGTCTCTTCCTCCTACCCACACACACATACATACACACAAGAACATGTTAATTTACAAATGTGCCTACACACAAACTCTTGTATACACACTCATTAAATTACTTCAGAATTTCAAAAAATACTCAGCTTCATGCTACTTATTTTCTATTAAATATACTCCAATAATCTTCCTTCTGTAAAATTCTATTTATTCCTTTATGCAGCAGAAGTACAGGACAAATCCCTGTTGAATTAGAAACATTGTGGTAATAGACCCAAGTCTCAATCTTTGTGGCACTGGCATAGATTTAGCATCAAAAAGGACTAAATGAAGTAACTATACTATTAAAAATCTACTGATTAATGTGGTTGATGATTAAAGTTCATACAGCTAAGTCTAAAGAGTTTCTGGATTCTCATTGATGACTTCACATATCTTCAGCAGCAAGAAGAGAACTGCTGTGTTTGGTCCCAGGACTTTGTAAGTCACTGTAGATATCATGAGATCATTTTAGAGTGGGAGAGGTGGCCTAACAGTCATGAGTGTGTACTGCTTTGTGGAGGATGTTAGTGGTCCCAGCACCCATATGAGTAGCCCACAACTGCATGTAACTCCAGCTCAAGAAGACCGCAAGGTTTCTTCCAGCTTCTATGAGTACCTGCACTCACATGCACACATCTACACACAGACATACACATTTACACATACTTAAAAATAAAGTTTTGAAAACAGATCATTTTAACTTCAGCATTTAATGGTGAACAGGACATTGCTAAGAATTTAGGTTGGATGGTTGTGTAGGCCTACACTAGGGAGGCAGAGAGAGGTGAATCTCTGATTTTGAGGCCACTCTGGTCTACAGAGTGAGTTCCAGGACAGTCAAAGCTACACAGAGAAACCCTGTCTCAAAAAATCAAAAACCAAATATAATCCAACTAAGCAAACAAAGATAATTCAGAAAAGAACATCTTACTGCAAATAAATGTAGGTTAAGATATGATGCTGTAGTTTTGACTTTTCTAGGACTGAGAGGAAGCCTGTACATTTGAGTTTGTTGAGCAAGTTGGAGATGAACAGGGATTGACCTGGAGTATTGGGAGAAGAGTTAGGCATTGCCAGTGACTGGGGATTTATTCCTGGGATATTGATGAATGGCTGGGCAGTATTCAAAGGTATAGATTATTTGAGAGTGTCCCAATAGACTGAAGATGTGAAGAGGAAAAGTCTAGCTCGATTGTACTTACATGCCTGAAGGGGATGATGGTTACATATGTAGGTGTATGAACTTGTGAAGGCCAGGTGCTGACATCAGATGTCTCATCATTCTCTTCCCTATTTTTTGAGACAGGGTCTCTCCCTGAACATGGAGCTCACTGATTTGGCTAAGCTAGCTAGTAAGCAGGTCTGACTACCTTTTCTCTGCCTTCTCCACACCAAGAATACAATAGCACCCCAATTTGCCCAGCAACTATTTTTTTAACATAGTCATGGAGGATCTGATATCTGATCCTCATCTGTGCAGTGCATAAACTTTGCCAACTGAGCCATTGGCTCCAGGGCTTTGGGTTTAGCCAATGGCTTCTACAGGGAAGACTGAAGAGGACTTTCCTTTTTTTTTTAGGACTTTCCTTTTCACAGTCACCTATAGAATCTAATTATTAGCTCATTCCCTTCCAGGATTTAAATTGGTTGACAGATTCTATAAATCTTCTGACAATGATTTTGTCTAAATTTTCATGTAAATGATGTCATGCCCCTGAGATAGATAAGAGGAAATATTCCATAGTCCCAGAATGCCTGGCTCAGGCCATCACATCATTATGATGAATCTTCCATTCTCACATCTTGTAGGATGGAGTACTTTTGGCTACTGCTAAGTTTGAATATGGGTAGCAATCTCTAGGGACATCCTAAAGACTCTGTCCTTCAAGAGATGCTTGCTGCTGGGTGTGCTCTTTATCCTTAGAAGGTGTGACCTCACAGGCAGTTCTTAGCTGAGTGAAGGTGTGCCCTTGTGAGTTCCATATGTATTCTCCCTCTACTTCCTGTGGTGAGTGGTTTGTTCTGAAACCACAAGAAACCCTGAGTGCCATTCATTCCTGCACCAGAGGACACAGCAATGGGGCCACCTAATTTTAAACCAAAATCTCTAGAGCCATAAGCTAAATAAAACTTTTTACTTCATAAATTGTCTAGGGTATTTCTTTATAGTGTCATGAAGGCTCATAATGTAGCCAACTAGGGAAAGTAAAATATTTGGTGAGATTAGAATAAATTCTGAGGCATAAAATTTGGAGCTGTTCCACAAAAATATGAGAGTGAGGGAATTAAGAGATGGTGAGATAGGCACAAACATCCACATGTGTGGCTGTGAAGGCAGACAAGGAAAGAATAACCTGATTAGGAAGTATGTTAGTGGTGTTGAATTCTATAGTACAGCAATGATGAGCAGGAGAATGAATTTTGGGTGCTTGCATTCTTGGGAGCTCGGTATTAAAAAAAAAAAAGTATGGGTTAGGAAATTACAACTCCCTTTCCCAGCTTTCAAGTGAAGTCATCATTCCTGGATTGTTCCATGTGTCCACAATCGCAGATGAAATTCTGAACACGGATGTCCTTTCACACTGAGATGATCCATATTCTAAACTAGTGGTTTTCAACCTTCCTAAGGCTATGACCCTTTAATACAGTTCCTCAAATTGTGGTGACTTCTAACCATAAAATTATTTCACTGCTACTTCATAATTATAATTTTGCTACAGTTGTGAACAACAATGTAAATATCT
This sequence comes from Peromyscus maniculatus bairdii, assembly GCF_049852395.1. Classification (NCBI taxonomy): domain Eukaryota; kingdom Metazoa; phylum Chordata; class Mammalia; order Rodentia; family Cricetidae; genus Peromyscus; species Peromyscus maniculatus. The sequence continues at coordinate 14,772,422 of NC_134862.1, forward strand.
AATATGTGACCCTTGTGGGAGTCACTACCCACAGGTTGAGAACTAGTGTTTTAGATAGTTGAAAGGACAGCTAATGAAATCCTGTTGTAACAGAAGCATTGTAATAATTGGGGCTGGGAAGATTTAATACCATTGTAGCTAGAGTTTTTCCTGCCTTGCCCACAGTCAGGACAAATCTCTCTCATCTGTCAGTCCCACAGCCGCTCAGACCCAACCAAGTAAACACAGACTTATATTGCTTACAAACTGTATGGCCGTGGCAGGCTTCTTGCTAACTGTTCTTATAGCTTAAATTAATCCATTTCCATAAATCTATACCTTGCCATGTGGCTCGTGGCTTACCGGCATCTTCACATGTGGCTTGTCATGTTGGCGGCTGGCAGTGTCTCTTTTTGCCTTTCTCTTCTTTCTTTTTTCCTCTCTGTTAGTCCCGCCTATACTTCCTGCCTAGCCACTGGCCAATCAGTGTTTTATTTATTGACCAATCAGAGCAACAGATTTGACAAACAGACCGTCCCACAGCACTTCCCCTTTTCTTCTTCTTCTTTTTTTTTTTTTTTTAAAAAAAGGAAGGTTTTAACTTTTACACATCTCTAAAGCCAGCTTGGTATATTTGGGTATTTGGGTGTAGCTTTTCTTACTACTTCCTGCTGGAGGGGGGCACTGTATCTTATGGGGACACAAAGAAAATTTTAGGATTATGGAGTAGTCCATAAGGGTGTATCATCTGAGCCAGTTGCCTTGAAACAGTTCTGGATGTTGGATCATCTGGGCCTTGGTGTCATCAGAGACCTTTCTGGTGGTCTTGGTTGGTCAAACCTGTTGTATCTTAATCTGGAACAAATCCATAGCCTCTGGCTTTCTGTGGGAACAAAATCAGAGCCTCTTTTCCAAAGCAACATATCCTTACATCCAAATTTTGAAGTCAAGGTACCTTTAAAATATCCATATTGGTTTAACTCAACAGCTTTTATGATCAAATGTTTTTTGTCAGTTACGAATATCAAAGAGAACATAATCTAGATTCTCTGTGTGGTAGCCATCTTTACGTGGCTTATTTTTTCATTACCTTGAGCCTATTGCTTTAAACTGCAGCCTTCAAAGCCTGAAACAGTGGTGTGGCCCACTTCAGCTTCCCAATACAGCGGTGGTACATTTTCTGCCAGCTTTAGGAGCAATCAACTCTCAGAAATAGTGGGTCTATGCTTTTATCAAAGCAGCATGTAGCCCAGAAACCTCTTTTTTTGTTGTTGTTGTTTTTTTGTTTTGTACTAGCAAAGGCTAAATCCACCACGCAGCTTAATGTGCCACTTGCAGAGGCCTCATTCCTACCATACTGTAGGTCGAGCAAACACACCAGGAACCCGCCATAGTAGCTTAAACATGCAGGCTGCCGCTAGCTTGAAAGAGACAACTATGAACTGTTTTTAGCTCCGTTTTAGAATCTTTTTACTCAGGTTTTAGGTGGAAACTCTTGCCCCATTTTGGGCACCAGATACTGGCGAAATTATAATGGACACTCCACATAGTTAAAAGGAAGATTTATTTAGTGGGTAACTTACAAAAAAGGGAAAGGTAGGTTGTGGGGTCTGAGAAAGGTATATCGAAGTCCAGCAGTGTTCTCTGGAGCTCTGCTCGGTCAACCTCCACTGTCTAGGGTCCAGGAACAGAGAGAGCATGCTGGCCCATCCAGATCTCAGGTCCCCCGGCACCTCCCTTGGCCCCGCCTTGTAGGCGTGACAGTTAGGAAGCCTCAATGGGGGTTGGAATTTCCAGATCAAAGCTGGAATGGCTAACCACTACATACTGTTACTCAGATGAAGGAAATAATATCTTAATGAAAATAATGTGGTATGGGTTTTAATTGATAGACATATTTTCCTCATTCTCTGCATCTGTACAAGCTGAAGAGTTAATACTGACCTTTGCCCACAGTGAGGCAGGATGTATCCTTTGTTCTGGAAGACCAGGATATGGAGCTTCCTACAGTTTGGCATGCGCACAGGAGCTCAGAAGTGTGAACTGATATGCCCAATACCTTCATTTTCCTATGGATTTGATTCTTTCCAGGACTGCCAACAATGATCAGAATAAACTTGGTTGGCTTGAGGCCAAAAGTGTGTGTATCCATAGTTTTTAAGGCTACATGTCTAAAGTAGAGGAGTTAGCAGGGCCACTCTTCTGAATCCTCTAGGAGAGAGGCCCTCCTGCTTTGCCATCCGTAGGTAGCTCCTGAATATCAGGGGCTTGTGGCAGCATGATCATAAGCTAGGACTCCATTCTCATGAGCTTCATTTCTGTGTTTGCCCTCATTTATCTTTATATAGCACAGCATTTCCTGAAAAGGATTCTGAATGGATGCATGTAAGTCATGCATATGAGAAATGGTTGCATGCATAAGAAGAAAGACAAATAGGAAGATTGATTTTATTTCCCCCAAATCCCGAATGACTTCATCTTAAGATATTTAATTACTTAGTTTGCAGTTGCTAAAATACATTTGGTTTGAAACAATATCTCAATGTTGTCTAACATATTATATGCTAATTTTGAAATTAAAATAAATAATAATAAATGGATATGCCAATAAAACAAAACTAAAAACTTTATTTATGAAATCAAGATTTCAACTGGTCTCAAATTTATTTTTTAAATTTAATTCAAACAACAACAACAAAAGAGACAAATTGCATTCATGGTCTATAGAGATGTTTCAGCAGTTAAGAGCTCTGGATACTTTTCCTGAGGACCCATGTTCAATTTCCAGTATTCACATTGCAGACCTTCCAATGCAAGGGATCTGGTGTACATACATACATATATGCAAGGTAAAACATTCAAATGCATAAAGTGATAAAATGAGATTTTAAAAATTGTTAAATTTTAAAGAAATTATTTACATTTGCAAAGATTTTATTTCTAAATAAAGTTGCATCCTATGCCCTCTCTTCACATGCATCCACATTCACTGTACCCAAAAAAATTAGATGAAAATTCTTAATCAGTAAATTCATCACAACTGAATAACTGCCATGTAGAAAACTTGGTACTTTGTAGTTGACCAGCATATGCTTTTTTGATATTAGTATAATTTTCTTCACCATATAGTTATCTTACTACCACTAATACTAATACTATTAATACTAATATAAAATTATCTTTATCAGTAATGAGGTAAACATGTACATCTTCTTAAATATATGTAAAACCCTAATTTTGTTGCGAACATTGTTCATGCAAATAAGTTGCAATATGCACACAGCGATAATTGTTATCTTTTCTAGAAGGCTGTGTGTGATAAATGATACCTAGAGGCATAAGAATTGTGCAATAGGTCCTGTGGAGGAAGGGGGAGTTAGTTCTGGAAGAATTTGACTGGCAGCTCTCCAGGAGTCTGTGTGAAGGTTCCTGAGCTGGACTAAACTAATAACAAAGTAAGGGAAGATGCAGCACTGGGATGGAACTAATTGGCTCCACAGTTAGGGCTCTTTGCTACCATACTGTTCTGCCCTTCAAATTAAAACTTGTCCTGGGAAATGAGTTTAGCCTTTGTGGAGAACACAGGTTCAATAAGATGACAGCTTTGTGAGATTAGTCATATCACAAATAAGAGAATTCTACCTTCCTAGACCAAGTAGCCACTTCCAGAAAGCATGACTGACAATCTGCACTCAAGAGACACAGCTTGTTTGTTGACCCACTAATTCCTTATTTGAGAACTGAACTGTGGAAATCATATTTGATTTTTCAAAGAGTTTTATTAAAGAAATTTCATCTATTGTGAAACTGTTTTTATCATTAAAAATGGAAAAGAATAGAATGCTTAATATCAACATGTGCAAAATATGCTTTGATATCTCCTTCAAATACTATGCATTCATAATTTATGATTTACAATAATGTAATAAAATGGAAATAAATGATTTTAATCACTAATAACGTGCATCTTAGGTTGGATTTCATCAGAAACAGACTATGAAGAAGGATTTGTACAATTTGCTACATAAAAATTTATAATGAGGCTGGGGAGATGAATAAGCACACTCACTGTACAGCAATGAAGACAGTCTTCACAGTCTGCAGAGTATGGGGAGAAAACATTGGGATCAGAGACTATTAATACACTTTTATAAGACTTTAACTGGAGCACGACCTTCCTTGTTTCGGGAATAGTCCAGCATTTATAGAAACATATTTTGTAAATAATCATTGTAATAACAATTGTTGCTATGATCAAGGTAAATTATACAACAAGCATTCCCAGAGAACTATAACTGTCTGCCCACTGTGGTACTGGTTGGAGTTAGTGGATCCACAAACATAGTCAGGCAACCTGGTTTCAAAAAAAGAGCTTTTAACCACTAAGTTGAGCTATATAATCCTATTTTAAAGTGGGAAATGAGAAATTTTCAAATTACAGAAATAAAGAGAAGCCATGAGGGGCTATAAGGTCAATGGATGGTACTTATAAAGTGAAACAGCAAAAGGAATGGAGTATGCCACAAATACATGCTGGTGTTATTGAGTTTTACTGATTTCTTTCTTCTGTTTCCATTTTATGGATAGATGTAAATATTATGTGTTTGCATGAAAATATAATTTTGAATATTTATGTCAAAATATATATTCTTGAGCATGAATATACATATGTGGGTATATGTCTATGTTTGGATGTATGCATGTAGATGGGGCTGACAATATGGCTCAAAAGTTAAGGGGCCTCATTATTCTTCCAGAGAATCAGAGTTGAGTTCACAACACCTATATCAGGTGACTAACAATCTCCTGTAACTCCAGCGCCAGAGGATCTGATGCCTTCTCTGGATTCCAGGGGTACCTGAACATGTATGTTCATTCACACAGTTACACAAATAAAGAGAAATATTTTTAGAAGAATATGTATGAAGAGTATTTAATGAGATAATGACAAATTGTATATATATGAAATATACAAATTGTATATATATGAGATGCTATGACACAGAAATATAAGTATATATAATATGTACATGCACCGATAATATGATTCGTGTAAATTAAAGTACTTAGCATCTCTGTTACATTAAGTATTATTGAGATGAAGGATAGACATAAAAATAACTCCCCAAAACCTACATACTGGGGCTAGGAAGTTGGCTTACTAAAGCAAGCATGTCCTCTTTTGTTCCACAGTAATCACATTCTTTAAAAAGCTTGGAGTGGCCATGGGACTGGAAGAATGGAAACAGGCAGATTCCTGAAGCTTTCTGGCCAGCCAACATGCCTATTTGACAAGTTGCAGGCAAGTGATAGATCCTCTCTCAAAAACAAGGTAAACAGATAGCATCTAAACAATGACAGCTGAGGCTGACCTCTGGCATCTACAAGCATGTGTATACACACCTACACTTGTATGTGTATCTGCACAGACATGAATATACACACATGCATGACTATAGATCTGCGAACTTGAAAGCAGATCCTGTGTTTTCAGTTGGGAAACTGTTCTGTTGATGAGACTTGTCAATTGCTGGAAAGAGAGAAGAGAAGCAACCTCTGAACTCTACACATGCTGTGTTCTCTTCTCTGAGGACAACTGTGTTTTCAGGAGAGACTGATTGTGGTTCACTAGGGGTCGTTAACACCCTGTCTAACATCAAAAAGCACGTCCTCCCACTCTGCCTGCAGCATCCATCGATTCCGAACAACCATGGGTGGTCTCGGGCTGCTCCCGGCCCCTGCTCAGCTCTGAGGCCCACCAAGCCTCACTTTGTCTCCATTGGCCCCATTGAAGGAACTCCTCTAGGCAGAACTTTTTCGAAAAGATGAAACTAGGATCAAAGTTCTGGAGCCAGTAAAGTCGAGCGACCCCCCCCCCCCAGGTACATGTTTTCCTTTTTATTCTCTGAGCTCATGCAGCTTTTATTTTTCCAATTTTCTTTTTGTGAAACTCTCTGTTTCACCAATGTTTCCAAATTTAATTTTGACCTTCTGGCAAGATTTTAATTTCACATGCCCCAGTAGATTTTCTTTGTCCAACAACTTATTCTATACATTTATTATTCCTTTTAGAAAACAGCATTATTGTGGTACCAGGTCCTGGGCTTGTTGCATGAGTCAGCTGTTTGAAACCTGGGACTTATGCAGGGACGCTTGGCTCAATCTGGGAGGAGGGGACAGGACCTGCCTGGACTGAGTCTATTAGGTCGATCCCAGTCCTCCGGAGAGACCTTGATCTGGAGGTGGTGGGAATGGGGGGTGGGCTGGGGGGAAGGGGAGGGGGGCAGGAAGGGAGAGAACAAGGGAATCTGTGGCTATTATGTAGAACTGAATAGTATTGTAAAATAAATAAATAAATAAATAAATAAATAAATAAATAAATAAATAAAAGAAAACAGCATTATCTTGCCAACGTCAGTATTTACTTCATGCTTAATTACACTGACATTGGTCACCAAGGCGAGAGTCTGGACAGGAATTCCAGCAGTCCCTGTAGAGCTGTGGCTTTGGACTGACCCTGTGATTATTACTGGGTCGCTGCAGATGGACGCTTACACAGTATGCAGTTTTGCCTTCTTTGTATACTTGGTGTATCATTGATGCCATCTGAATCTCATTTCCATGTGTTCATACAATGATGTAACAGCAACTTTGAAAGTATTGTGAAAATAAATGAAGGACAATTTTGCTAAGGTCAATACAATGTACACTCTAGTATATTTACTAGATAGTGACCATTAGTCATCATGAGGGTGTCTACTTATATTGTGTAGAAATACAACATTAATACATATTCATTAACATGCATGATCTTTATCAATAAGGAAGTTCCAGAAAGGAGCCAGGCATTGTAGCACACATCTATGATTCAAGCACAGAGGAGGTTGGGAATGGAAGATTTCTAGGAGGTTGAGGCCACCTTAGGTTGCATAGAATAACAACGGGAAATGGCTTTTCCAGAGGACTAACTTTGGTTCCTTGAATGCCTGTCATGTTTTTCACAACAACCTCTAACGCCATCTCCAGATAGATGATCTAATGACCTCTTCTGGTCTCCACAGATACCCAAAACAACAAGCATGCATCACACACACACACACACACACACACACACACACACACACACACACACACGCAGAGAGAGAGAGAGAGAGAGAGAGAGAGAGAGAGAGAGAGAGAGAGAGAGAGAGAGAGAGAGAGAGAGAGGCACATACACCTACCTATGTCTGCAGGCACAGGTGAATATAATTTTTAATGAGACCCAATTCTTCCCCCCAAAAAGAAAAACTGGTTTATACCCTTGGATTGGTGCTGTCTTTAGCCTTGACCACAGAAGCTTCTCTCTACAGTAAGTAGTGATTGATGGCTGGTTAAGGTGCTGAGAACAAGTGATGTTGAGTGCTCATTCTTAAACGTGACACTTATATCACCCTCTCCAAGACTCAGGCAACACTGTGAATGAGGAGACAATGAATATAAAAGCCAGATGATGAAGAGGAAGTCTGTAAAATCTGTTTTCTGGGTATTATGTGGCTGTGGCATTCATGAACTTAGCAGCAGAGATTTCCTGGCTAGCATCTGCAGAAGACTGAGCCCCTAAATATTCAGCTATAGGTGGGGAGAAGTCTCATGGGGTCCTGCTCTACCCAGGAAAGCTAATGGTGGCAGAGGGCTGCTGGAGGAGAAGTCATTGTCACTGATGATGTAGCCTCTGGTGAGTTATTCATGTTTCAGCTGATGGTGCTATACCATCTCCACTGGAGTGGTCCTGGTCACATCTGCTGGGTCACAAAAAAAAAAAAAAAAAAAAAACAAAAAGTCATGAATATGGCATGGGGAGGGAGAGACATGGGGGATGAGAGAGGAATGTTACCAGAATGGATTCTATGAATGTATGGGATTGTCAAAGAATAAATTAACTATATAATTCAAAAAAGAAGGAAGAGATGAAGAGCAAGGGTAAGATAAGAGAGAGACAGAGAAACAAGAGAAAAGAAAGAGATAAGTTCTCAAATGGAAGAAGAGATGATGTTTCTCACCTGCAGCATAAACCACAGACCCTCCTTTGATGGACATCACTGTGCCATGGAGGCCCAAGCCAATTCTGTCATTACTAACCACTTGCATGCATGATCTTGGGTGTTGAACTCCAGTCCTACACTTCTTCAAGATGCTCTAGCCGCATGCCAAACTCTTTTCCACACAGCCAACTATATTTTCTTCCCACAGCTAGGACATCTCTTAATCCCTCTGTGAACATTTAATGTCTTTCTACTTTCCCACTCCTATACTCACAGGCTTGAGGTTGCTTCTTACTATATTACCATACCTGTAATCCCTGGTCATTCTGTTATACAGTATCTCCATTATATTTCTCTGTCATATTCATTTGCATCTGAAAAATTTCACCATTTATCTCTTGACTTACTTTTCTTTATTCCATCTGGTGCTAAATTTCTGCCACAGCAGTCATATTGCTTGTTTATTGTTTGTTTTGATTTGTTTTTTCCTGCTATATTGCAGTTTCTAGTAGGTAGTCATGGACTAGTAGTGTTCACTTAGTGTTGAATGCATGAGAATTTTGTTGAATGAATAGATGAAACCACTCTCATTTAAATAAGGAAAAAACTTCTCTCCTATATAAGTTACATAAAAGGTGGGTTCCATATGTAATAATTTTGGGTTGATCTGGAATTTAGAGAAGAAATGACTAGATAAGAAAAGGAAGAAGAGATCATGGTAATTGGGAATCACTATACAAGTCAAGACACAGAGGGGGTGGCACTAAGGATCAGGGTCATTGCACCTGACTGTGTAATGGAAGGACAATCCAAATGAGTCCTAACCTTCCTTTGGAACTTTCTCTTTCACCAGCTGTGTGTTCTAATACTTGGGCCAAGAGTCACCATTGAATGTTTCCTTTCTTTTTAATATGCCTGGTAAATCAAGAAATCCACTACTATGCCTTAATGGACTTTGAAAATGAACACTCCTCACAAATGCTGAGGAGTCACCGTCACTCTGAGATGATGACTGATGCTTTGTCCCAGGTCTTCTGCTCCTGCCCTGGCTGTAATCTACTCTCCACTTGCAGCAGGACTTAGCTTCCATTTATTACACTCACTATATTCATCTCCTCTTCCCCATGAAATCAGAGTGTGGACCAGGCCCACTAGTATGGTTAGCCTGGCTCCCACTTCCATCCCAACCTCTCTCTGTCTCACTCAGCTTCTCCACACTGATGGTACCCTATTGCAGACATGTGGGAGACACAAAAGTTATCTCTTTCCTCAGCTTGGAACTTATTTTGTTCCCTCTGAAACCTGCTTAGAGATCTTCACCTCTGATGTCTGATTTACTTGCAACTTGTCAAGGACACAAGATTGAATTCTATTGCTCATCTGACTTTGGTTCTAAAACACCTTCCTCTGTTGAACATATTTTCTTTGTTGAGCTTACAAAGAGTCTTTACGATGATATGTATTGAACTTATTTATCAATGTCACTATTGATTGATAGCTTTCTGTGCCTAGAATGTCTTTTCCACGAGACAGAGTCCACAGTTTTCTTACTAGCTGAGGTAGGACAATTGCCTACAATGTTCCCTGATAGAGGGTCCCTCAAAGGTTTGTTTAATAGACAAAGGAATGAGAAATGGCATTAGTTATCTTTTGCCCATAATTTGGAGGGACAAGTACAAAAAGTAAGAGACTGAGCCAGAAAGGTACTCTGAGGAACTGGAGAGAAACTCAGTGGTAAATAAAGTGCTTGATATGTAAGCATAAGGAACAGAGCTTGATTCCCAGAACTGGCATGAAAAAGCTGGATGCAACTGCATAATCCCAGGACCAAGGAAGCAGAGATCAGCAGAAGCCTGAAGCCTGATGGCCACTCAGTGTAGGTGAATCAGCAAGCTCTAGGTAAACATGAAAGACCCTATCTCAGTAAATCAAAGTGAACCTTCTGAAGGGAAGGACATCTTACCTTGACTGAGACCTTCAACCTATTGCTGCCTGGTCTCACTTTTTCCCATCATTTATATGGCTAGTGGTACTCCTTGTTTACCTATTACCAGGTTACAAACAGATTCATCTTGTTTCACATGTTCTCTTGGTTCTTGTCTTTTGTGAGGAAAGAATTCAATCAAAACACAAAGAAAATTCCATCAGATCATAGAGAGCAAAGCAAACATTCCTAAGAGAGATTGCAATGAGTTGTGTAGGACCCACCCAGCATCCTGACATCATCTTACATAAAGTTCCCTTTAAGAGAAAACTCTTCCTCTCCGCTCTTTCTCTCTATCCCCATGAGATGCTCACCCTCCTCTCTCTCTCCCTTATGCCATCCCTCCCTCCCTTCCTCCTTCTCTCCCCTTTATCATTCCTTCCCTTCCTTTCTCTCTTCCCTGCAATAAATTTTCTATGTGGATGGCATGTCTGCATGTTGTAAGTAACTTCCCACCATTCCATGATGCAGCCTGCCACGTCTGCATGGCAGATTGCATCTACTTCCTAATGTCTTAGTTTCATTTCCTATTACTGTGATGAAATGTTCTGACAAAAGGAACTTAAAGGAGAAAGGTTTATTTTAGCACACAGTCCCAGCTATCATGACATGATGCTGGGGAGTCAAGACAGCAGAAACTTAAAATGTCCATATCATACCAGTAATCAGGAAATGTAGGAGAGTGAATGCATTTTTGATGCTCAGCACATTTTCTCAGTTTTATAAATTCCAAAATCCCCTCTCCAAAGAATGACACTACCCACAGTAAATGGGTCTTCTTACTCCTATTGACATAATCAAAGTTATTCTCCACAGGTAAGCCTAGAGCCCTGCCTCCCAGGTGATTATACATTTCATCAGGGTGACAGTTGATACTATCAAAGGCAAGAGATAGAGGGCATCTTTGCAATTTGAAATAAAACAACATGCCAGAAATCAATTATAAGCAGTTGCATGAGGATTGGTGATGCTAGACTGTGGAACTGAGAAATTCCCATGATGCACATATCTTCTGAAAGGCCCAAACAGATGCCATAATAGGCTGTTTAGTCTTCTCTCAGAGATCAGGCCTCTATTTCAGTTTCCTGAGACTTGAGCAAGCAGTTTCTAGGAGGGTTATGAACACAAGACATGTCCTTACAGTAGCTCCCTTTCTGTACATACTTGTACTCTGACTGCTCAAGGTTCAGCCAATTGTTTACTCTCTGGGATCCCTCACCAACTTAGAGCTACGTGCATGAGTCAAGGACAGAGCCTGAGCCATTGAGTCAGCCCCCACAGTCAGTATGTGCTAAGCCAGCCAGCCTCCATGGAAGGTCAAGGACAAAGCCTGGGACTTGTCCAGGACTGCCCAAAAATGGATAACTATAACCCCCAACTAACCCTAGTAAATGAAAAGTTACTAACATGATTGTCACTCACATAAAGCAGTCCTGATAAATAACATCTGCAGGCTTCAAATGTCCTTCTGATAATGGTTGCTGAAAATTCCTCTGGACCCCAATCAGTAAATCCAAAGGTTACACACCCTTACCCAATCATATCATGCAAAGTCTTGTACCACTCTGCTTGTGGTTTTCTTTTAAAAAGCCCTCATTCTGAGAGCTTAGTGCCATCCTCCTCCATCTGATGTGTTGGAGTGTCGGACATGAATCAAGCCCAGGCTTGTAATCAATAAACCCCTGTAAGTTTTGCATCAGATATTGGCTGTGTGGTGGTCTTGCTTGGGGGTCCCGCAATGTGGGCACAACACGTCAAGGTACCTGCAAGCCCCTGGCCTCACTGGGGAGGAAACGGCATAGCTGCTCTTAGAGTTCCGTCACCATCAGGGAATGAACACATTCTCCATGGTGAAAGCTGAGCTGTCCAAGCTCCTCTCCCTTAAATTCTTGTGAAACATGTGACTGATCCTGTGAGAAAGCCTCACAAGCATGAGAACTTGATCAACAACACCCACAAATTAGCCAGGCTTGGTGGTATGTGCCTATAATCTTAGTGCTGGGGAGGCAGAGACAGGAATATCTTTGGGCTTGCTGGCCAATTACTTGAGAACATAGCTTAAATGGTAAACTCCAGATTCAGTGAGAGATCCTGTCTCTGAGAAATGGTTAGTGGTTAACATTTGCTTCTCTTGCAGAGGACATGGGTTTTGTTCTGAGCACCCACATGGTACATCTACTGCCTTCTTATGGCTTCCTTAAACAGGCATACACTTGGTGCACATACATCCATTCAGGCAAAATACTCATACACATAAAAAAACTTTTTAAAAATGTGAGGAGTAATAATTAAAAATACCAGTATCAACATATATGCATGTACAGGAACATGTGCCTGTGTGCACACAACTGCACGTGAGCATACACACACAAGAATTAGAGGAACTTAGACAAATGGGGAATGGGGAAAGCAAGAACAGGCCCTTTAAAGAGAGGGCTGCTTCACTAATCCTGTTTAGTTGTCTAGGTTTCCCAGTAGCATGATTTATTTTATGCTGTGTGAGTCTTAAGTTCATTTAGAGAGCTGCTGGTTACCACCCAGGTAGGCATGCTGCTACTGCATCCTTAGCATTAGAGTAACTTTTGGTTCATTGTAGTTCATAAGCATCATAGCTGAGTAGGATGGTTGCTGTGGGATGGTCTGTATGTCAAATCTGTCGCTCTGATTGGTCAACAAATAAAACACTGATTGGCCAGTGGCCAGGCAGGAGGAAGTATAGGCAGGACAAAGAGGAGAAGAATTGTGGGAAGTGGAAGGCTGAGGAGAGAAACTGCCAGCCACCACGATGAGAAGCTGCATGTGAAGACACCGGTAAGCCACAAGCCACGTGGCAGAGTATAGATTTGTAGAAATGGACTAATTTAAGCTATAAGAACAGTTAGCAAGAAGCCTGCCATGGCCATACAGTTTGTATGCAATATAAGTCTCTGTGCTTACTTGGTTGGGTCTGAGCGGCTGTGGGACTGGTGGGTAACAGAGATTTGTTCTAACTGTGGGCAAGGCAGGAAAACTCTAGCTACAGATGGTTGGTTTCTTCCCTGCTTGGAAAGCTTGCATGAAGCCTTCTGGTACCATGAAAGCTAGTATTCAGGAAGGAGGTTTTCAGGTCAGTTTCAGCACAGGGGCTTCCAGGTCTTGTGTCTGAAGTGCATAATGTCTTCAGCAATAAGGACATACTCACCTTCCACTTCTCGGAAGCAAGCAACAACAATGGCAATAGCCTGTAATATTTTGGGAGTCATTATAACCAACAACTCAAAAGAGGGCTTCTATTGTTTGGTGTTGAGTTTTTTGTTAGATGATCTTGGCTTTTGGAAGAAAGCATTGTCAGCCCAGATGCAATACTTTCATTTAAACTAGTTCTGTATATTTATACACAGACTCATGTATTGTAGTTTGGCTTTTTTGTTTATTTCTGGTAGATAATTAACACTATATTCCCTTGTTAGTTTTTGAAACATCTTAACTGTTATTTTACCCTCCAGTCTCCTTCTTCTGCATTTATCTCCCAGCCCCATTCCTGATTAGAGTCCCCCTCCCTGAGTTTTTCTCATATTTCTTATCAGACACTTGTACCTTACTCTACCTCTCTCTGCCACTCCTCTACTCCAGCAATGGTCCTCTGTTAGTTTGCTTGTAGCTGTAGTTACTCCAGGATATGTTCTCACATCTGAAGGTTTGGAGTTAGGAGCCTCAGATGAGAGAAATGGAAGGATCTTCATCTTCCTGGGTCTGGGTTACCTCACACAATATGGTCTTTTCTAGTTCTATCCATTTCCCTTTAAATTTTATACTTTATTTTTCTTTAGTATTCCAAGTATATGTAACATATTTTTATTATCCATTTCATAGCATTTAGGTTGTTTGCATTTACTAGTGTGATGGGGCAAGAGAGTACAGAGGTTCCTCCATCTCATATTCTTCTGGGGCCTTTTCACATTTGACTAGAATTTGACCTCCTTGATGGAGAATTCCATGGAAAATTATCCAATCTATTCCAGGAACCAGATGTCAAGTTGTCTCTACTTACTCATTTTGGCTTCTGTTAAAAATGCCTGCTTGCATAAACCTCATCCTGCAGCTACTGAGCAAGATAACAGGATGTGTTTTTTGCCTTTAAAATGTCCCTTGCTCCAAACACTCAGGGCTACACTTGGGCACAAATAAACAAGTGTAGTCCCAGCCAGATGGGATGAAGACTTTCAATTGGTTTTAGACTCTGTCTGAATGGTCTTCTTTGGTGAGCTCCTCATAAGACCAACTATTGCAAATAGAGCAGCAATGAACAAGTCTGAGCAAGTATCTCTGGAGTAAAATGTCAAGTCCTTCAGCATATGCCAAGAAGTAGTATAGGTTAGATAGTAGAATTATTTTTAGCTTTTTGAGAATTCACCACACTGATTTCCAGAGTGGATAAATCTACACCAGTTGGCAATCCTACCAAAAATGGATCAGGGTTTATTCCCTTTCCCCATACCCACTCCAGCATTTATTGGCCATTGTTCTCTTGATCTTTGACATTCTGACTGGGAAGAGATGAAATTGCAAAAATTTTTAATTTGCATTTCTCTAATTTGTAGAGACCTCAACCTTTTTTTTCATATATTTCTTAGTCTTTTTTTGAGAGTCCTCTGTTCATATCCCAGGCCCATATTTTGAATGGGTCATTTACTTTCTTTCTTTTTTGTCTTTATATATTCTAAATATTAATCCTCTGTCAGATGTGTAGCTGGTCAAGATTCTCTCCCATTCTGTGGATTTTCTATTCACTTGATTCTTTCTTTAACTATGGAAAAACTTTTTAGTTTTATGAAGTCCTACTTTTCATTTATTAGACTTAATCTTTGGACATGTGGATTCCTATTCAGAAAGGCTTTTTCTTCACCTATGACATTTAGGGTATGTGTAGGTTTTCTACTAGTTTCAGTGTTACAGATTTCACATTTAGGTCATTGATTGGTGTAGAATGTAATTTTTGTACAAGGCAATAGATATCAGTCTAATTTCATGCTTCTGCATGTGGGCATCCTGTTTCCCTAGCAGCATTTGTTGAAAATCTTTCTTTTCCCCAACATTGCTTTTGGTATCTTTGCCAAATATTAAATGGCTGAAGTCATGTGGACTCTTGCTAGGTCTTCAGTTTTGTCCCATTGGTCTGCATGTGGCTTTTATGCTGGTGTCTTATTGTTTTTAATACTATGGTTCTGTAACGTAGCTAAGATTTGGAATGGTAATCCAGCCAATATTGTTCTCTTTGCTCAGGGTTGTTTATGATAAGTCCCAGAAACTCCATTTATCCAAAAATGAGCTCAAGCTAGACTATAGAAGAATTCCTAGAGGTTAGATTTTTAAAAAAGGCAGCATTTTATGGGAATTTCTTGTTTTGTTCAGCAAAAGGAATCACTTCCTTTGCCTCTGGCAAATGAGAGTTGGCTCTCCATTGACATATACTTTGGCAGACATCAGCATATCAAAGTCCAATCTAGCCTCCAAGGTTCCTCAGTCTCTACTCATAAGTACCTGTTATACATTTCAAACTACTCCAGCCTTTTGGCCTTTCCCTCCCCCTATCTACTCATCCTCCTTATAATCCATGTAATTTCCTGACACTGTGTTCTCTCATCTCTCTCACAGATTGTCTTGGCTGAGTGAAAAAAAAAGTAATAAGAGGATGTAACTGCAAAGAGGTATGGTTAAAGAGAAGGTTTAATGTAGGTATGAGGGAGAGTATAGTCAGAGGCATCTGGAAGTGTCCAGATTGAACCAGGCCAGCAGACTGAACAGAAACATGAGAGGAGAGAGAGGAAGGGGGAGTGAGAGATGAAGAGAAAGAAAGAGAGGAGGGGGGCTAAGAGGTTAGGAGCTAACCAGGAGATCAAAAGAGAAAGAGATGCAAGAGCCAAGAGAACATGTAGCTAAAACGACTGAGTTATACAGGGGTCAGAGAACCTGGGGGAAGGAAATGAAGCTCTGGGGCTGGAGAGGTTTAAGGTAGGGAGTGGATATGATAGCCAAGATGACTGTGTAACAGGTAGGGATGGAGGGAATCTAGAGGCTAGCATAGACCTTGACATGCTAATAAGTACCACAGGCATAAGTTCATGGAAAAGTCGTATGTCCCTTTTGCCAGAGATAAGGAGAATGATTCCTTTTAACAAGTAGGAACAATCTTCTTCAGTCTCTGCAGGAATGCTGGCTCTTGTCTAAATGCCAGGCTGGGAAAAAGGAATTTCTTGAGACCTGATACTGGCAGTATCCAGTCTCTTTCTCTCTGCTCTAGACTCTTCCAGGTGCTTCTGAGTATTCTCCTTTCTTATTCACAATAATAAATCGTTCTCTTCATAGAGTGGATTTCAGCAGTTTCATTATTGAGTCCCTTTGAAAACAGCTTTGGCTATACAGTGTCTTTTGTGGTTCCTTATGAATTTTACAGTAGTCTTTTCTTCTTCTGTGAAGAAAGAAGTCAAGGATCTTGGAGGTGAATTTACAACTAACAGTTTAGTAAACCAGTACAATCTCTAAGGACATTCTAAATATTTGTCCTTATTCCCTCAGAAAGTTTAGTCTTCACCCCTCATCAAGGGAACTTGTCTTTGCAATACATGAAGACCATTACAGAAAACCACAACCAGTAAAAATGCAGTTGTGTAGCACAGTCTCAAAAGAGAAACCTGTAGTACAAGTCCTAAACCTAAGGCTAGGGATCATTGCGGAATAGGGAATGGAAAGATTGTAAGAGCCAGAGGAAAAGGAGTTTACTATGAGATTATGTCTCCCAGGAATGCCAACATCAGAAGCTACAGCCACAAAGTCTAACCAACATGAGTATCAAAATACGAGCTGAACAAGGACAATAATAGACATGCTAATGCTACTGTGGCCAAGAAAAGTCCACCTAGGGAGGATGTCATGGCAGAACCAGTAGGGATAAGGGAAGGATGGTCAGAAGAGATGAGGCCATGGGAGCCCTATAAGATGTTCAACCCAGAATCCCTTAGGAGAATCCTAGCTCTTGGGTCCCTCAGATCCTATAGGAATCAGTGTGTGTTTTAGTAAAGTCCACCACTCTTACTCTCTGTGTGTCTGTTGCTATCCTTTCTCCTCATCTTAATCATCTACCTCTCCTGGTTATACAATTTTGTGTTTGTTTCATTGAACAAACTTAGAGGTTCCTTAGATAACCCTGTACTCTAAGACCCCTGCAACATACACACATGCACAAAACACACACAATCACAAACCTGAACTCACCATAGATATTATCTTAATAAACACATCAGCCAAGGGGATATGTTAGGAAGAATGAAGAAAGTAATGTAACATTTCTCAAGAGTTGAAGAGATGTTGCCCACAAATAGTTGAGAAAGAAGGTAGGAGTCACTACCATTTTTTTTTTTTACCAGACTGCCATACAGTATTTCATATAAACCGTGTTAATTACCCTTAAAAGAATTGAAGATATTTATGCTTGAGCAATTGTCTAGAATCCAGTAATATTTCATACTTGACTTTATTGCTTATTCTCTTGTTGTGACTGGGCCTCTTGTAGCCCTGACTGACCTCATACTCATTATTTAGCAGACAATGGCTTGAACTTCTGGTCCTCCTGCCTCCACCTCTCCAGTTCTGGGACAATAGGTATGCACTAACCACTCAATTTATCCAGTGTTGGGGATATATTCCAGGTACTCCTTCATGCTAGAAAATACTCTACCAGCCTAGCTACTCTGCTAGTCTATACACTGTTGGTACAAATTTAATTCTAAAAATATTAAGTTGCATTTATTTTTCACTATGGTATTTATCCTTTGAGGGTTTCAATTATGCTATTTACCACATATAAGTACCAAATCCTGAACCTAGGGCTCCTATGTTTTCCTCTATAGCTTCATGCCAGTACCTTGGCTCCTGGGACTCACAATCAATCCCTGAGGTATTGTTACAATGATCTATATAAACAGTTTAAATGTAGCTTTGTCTATTAGGTGATATTCTAGTATAATTAGTTTCTGTTTTGTGAGAAAGAAAAGAAAGAAAGAAAGAAAGAAAGAAAGAAAGAAAGAAAGAAAGAAAGAAAGAAAGGAAGGAAGAAAGAAAGAAAGAAAGAGAGACAGAGAGAGGAAGGAAGGAAGGAGGAAAGAAAGAAAGAAAGAAAGGAAGGAAGGAAGGAAGGAAGGAAGGAAGGAAGGAAGGAAGGAAGGAAGGAAAAAAGTTGAGAAAAAAGCAACTTATAAGAAAAAGGGTTTATTTTATTTGGTTTACAATTCCAGGTCACAGTCTACCATTGCAGAGAAATTAAGGCAGAATTGAAGTAATCACATCTCATCCTGTTGGGTCTGGGAGTCACATAAATATTGAGGACAAGGCCACCAAAGTCAGATGAGCAGAGGCAACTTTATTCCATCACCACAGGATACCAGAACTTCTAACTAGTTAGGGTTACAGGCAGGTCAGGTTCTTACACCATGACACTGAACCAAGGGTAAGTCCTTTTTAAAGCAAAAGTCACCAGTCAGAGGTCAGGGGTGATATAAGAAAGAATTTTTACAATTTGAGGTTAAGTGTGTTGGTACATTCCAGAAATTTACAATGTGATAACATTTTACAACTAGTAGTACAATTTGTAATAATAAGGTATTTGCACAAAGCTTAACCGGGGTTTTGTAAAAGCTTGTTTACACAAGTCTGTGGTTATCTGAGCATAGCTCTTGACACAGCTGGGGTCTTATCTTCGTTTTTAAGCAACTGTTCTTCTCATACCCTCAGAGAATATGGGACAATAGTCACTCAACAGAAGAGGGGTAGGTGACTAATGTTTTTGAATTATTGTGGACTCCACAATCCATACAAAATGCATATATATTCATTTTTCAGCCAGCACTAGATACTACTATATAGTCCAGGCCCCAAACTAAGAACTATGTCTTTCACTTTAGGCTGGATATGCCCTCATCAGTTAAAGTAATCAAGACAATCCCCCATAGACATGTTTACAGCCTAAAGTGAACTAGATAATACCTCACTGAGAATTTTACCAGGTTGTGTCAGGTTAACAATTGAAGCTAAACATTACAAGGAACTAGCTAAGGAGGGCCAGAGACCAACTAGCCATCTGTTCTGTCTTTTTCCACGCACTATTTTTGTTGTTAAAAAGGTAACAGTGGTTGAATATTTGCCAATGAATATGGAAACAGAGAGAGTTTCTTTTTCCAAGTCTTGTCTTACTCATTAAACCATTTTTTGGTTTCCCACACAAATGTCCTTCAGGGATGGCTGCAGGGAAAGCTGTGACACTCTCCTCTGTTCCAGAACTTCTAGCTTGTCCTCCCCCTCACTGTGGATGACGTCTCATCCACTTCTGCTGCTTATGAAATCTCCCTCCTGAAGCTCGACATGGTTCTGGGCCTGAAAACTTGCCCCCAGTTTGCAATTCAAAGGCAGAGTTACTGTGCTTATGACCTCCTTTGTGTTACAAGTGCAGGAGGATTTTATCACAAGGGTCCACATTGAGGCAGGGGCATGTTCTGAAGTCAACAGAGAATGATTTGTGGTACATAAAATTAAATAAGCTTCTCTTCGCCGTTAACTTTAATATTATTTAGCTACCTCTTCATTATCAAGTCACTATACTTTTTTTAAAACATTCTGTAAAGATACTTCATAGGGTTGCAGAGATGGTTCAGTAAGTACTTGCTGCACAAGCCTGAAGTCTTGAGTGGGAATCCTTAGAAGTTCCTTGGTTGTGACCTTGCACATGCCTCAAAAGCTCAGCTTTTTGAGGGGCAGAGATAGGCAAAGACAGGGATTTTCTGGGGTGTGTTGGTTCCTAGTATAGCTCCAGATACAGTGAGAGAATAGAACCAAATCCAATAGAATCAAACTACTGGCATCTTCCTCTGTCATGCACACACAGACACACAGACACACAGACACACACACACAGACACACACACACACACACAGAAAGAGAGAGAGAGAGAGAGAGAGAGAGAGAGAGAGAGAGATGCAAACATACCATACCTGTACACATATACAAACAAAATAACCCTTAAAAACATTTGATTGAGTGCTGTTTTCTAGGTGCAATTTAAGGAAACATTGAGTAGTTTCTAGTGTTGTCAAAATTGACCAAGGAAGGTCAATTAGAACAAAAAAACTTAAGCCCCAGGGTCAAGATGATTTTAGATAGTTAAATAGTAGACTGTCCATGTCTGAGCAACAAGAACCTGTCAATAAAGATATACCATAAGTAAAAGATAATTGATACTAAGAAAAAATGCTGATTAGACCTGATAAGTGCAATGAAATTATGAGGGTCTTGTAGGTCCAGGTCAACAGGTTAAAGCAGTTTAATGCAAGCTGAGTGAGCCAATGTTTGATTCCTTAGAATCCACATGAGAAACAACAGATCTCGTACACATCTGCAGCCCAGCACTCCTACCATGAGATGATGAGGGGCAGATGTTAATCTCATCAAGATAAGACCACTATCACAGTTTAAAGCCAAATTTTAAGCAAGCTTTAATTAAATACTGGCCACAGTGGATGAGCTCTGGCCAGGTCCATATCCAGGTTCCCAGGAAATGGCCCACAATCAAATATGGCAAGGGCTTAAGAAGGAAAACCCACAATGCATTGCATTTCCCATCAGGTCGAGTCAGTGGCAAGCACACATCCTAACATATTGCCTGCCTGTGTACTTCCTGCTCACATGTGATCAAGCACACCTGGGGCAGATGGGTCAAACAAAGTTGTTTAGGGGCATGAAAAACTTGTGACTTTTTTTTTTATCTCCCATAAACAATAGCCTCCAGCATTTCAGGAACTATCTGTTATTGGACAAGGGGCTTGCAGATCTGAGGCATTTTTGTTTCATGGATCTCTATGACATAGTAGTTAAAACTGAAAGTGTAACTTTGGCTCTCACACAGAGGTGGAAGAATCACCCGGAAGAGTGGCTAGCTCATCCCTGCCTCAACAAGGTGGAAGGACAGAGCTAACTCCTCAAAGTTGTTCTCTGACCTACACACATGTACTATGTGGCATGTGTGTGTTCCATCTCCCAGGCTGTGCCTGTTCCTCTCCATAGACACACATGGTTTCCCATCTCAAGCCACCAGAAGGAAGACAACTACCCTCTGCACTTGAGGATGCTAGAGTCTGCAACCTCCAGAGTGTCGAAAGAATGGATTTGTATGTGCTGAGTGACTATGTCTGTGGCCACCTGTCATGAAAATAATAAATTAATTCAGAGGCTGATGACAACTGTCCCAGGTGCAGTTCATCTATGATACAGTGAGGCTGAGCTCAGTGACAGCAGTTGTAGGGATTATTGTGAAACGTGCTTGAGGATGCAGGAGATGAGCTGAAGATGCTCCTGGTGTGCGCCATCTGCCCCGAAGACTTCAGAAACAGAAGCAGGAGCGAGGGGAACTCATTCCTTAGAGTAAATACCAGTGTGCTGTCGCGGGCCTGGAGGTAAAATTGCACATTACTGCATGACAGTACTACTTCTCTTCCCTTCTCCTTGAACATTTGTCGCATGGGACATAAAACTGAAAAACTGGAAACTAAGTAGGAACATAACCAGCCTGGCAGCAAACAGTAATTTCTCTCAATTGTCAATTCTCAGCTGTGGCAAAGGGAACTTGAATCTGGAACACAGGAAGTCCTGGTGTAAGAGAATGACCATTTTTCTAAAGAACTTAACATCTTTTCCTATAAATAAAATTTTGCCAGGAATATGATTAGTGAAAAATACAACATATCCATTAAAAATTTTGAAACTCTTGCTTATGCCCTCAAGTATAACATCCTTACTTTACCTTCCACATCCAGGGGGTTGAGGGAGATTGTCTCAGATTCCTTTCTCCATAGGAGGTGATGATCTTTTAGATCTATAGTGGCTATCTCCTGGGCTTTTTTTTTTGTCTATAATGGATATACCCTAGTTTTGTTATGTTTTATTAGCATATATATATTCAAGACAAGGTTTCTTTGCGTAGCCCTGGCTGTCCTGGAACTCACTCTGTAGGCCAGGCTGTTGACCTCAAACTCAGAGATCCCCCTGCCTCTGTCTCCTGAGGCAAATCTCTGTGAGTTCAAGGCCAGCCTGGGCTACAGAGTGAGTTCCAGGAAAGGTGCAAAGCTACACAGAGAAACCCTGTCTCAAAAAAACAAAAAGAAAAACAAAACAAAATAAAACAAAAAGAAAAAAGAAAGAAAGCAGGCTAAACAGACCAAGTGGAACAAGCCAGTAAGAAGCAGTCTTCCTTGGCCTCTGCATCAGCTCCTGTTTCCAGGTTCCTGTCCTGCTTGAGCTCCTGTCCTTCAGTGATGGATTACAATGTAGAAGTATAAGCCAAACAAACCCTTTCCTCCCCAACTGACTTTTCATCATGGTGTTTCATCATAGTGGTAATAATCCTGGACAGCCACATCAGATCTGATAAAAAGTATTCCAACACCCTCCCTCCTCCACCTCTTTCTGCCCTTGTATCACAGATTTAAATTCAGTGAGGACATATGAGAACCTTAGGATGTCCTACCTTTTATAGTGCCGCATTTTACAACAGAAAAATGGTGTTTTGTGGTGTCTCTGTTTCAAAGACCACAATATTCAAATGGTATTGGGAGACAAATACATCACATCCTTCAGAACAGTTCATGAAGTTGTAGATTCAGCTACAGGTAATGTGTGTTACAGAGACCTAGGTTAGCAGGTCAGACCCTTTGTATCAGTCTTGTATTGTTCTAAACACACACACAGACACAGACACACATACTCATACATGTGTGAGCATGTGCACATCATCCCTCCCCCTTTTTGGGTTTCAAGAAGGGAGGTGCACAAACTCCCAGGACATACTGTATTATATGGTGTCCCCCTTACTTGTCCAGCCATTGTCCCAAGTCCAGTTAGATTACTCAGTTGGTACACTGCTGCTTCATCTTTTAAAAGGTGACAGCGAGAGCTGATAAGGGCTCAGTTGGAAGGGTGCCTGCTGTTCAAACATGAGGACAAAGTTTAATTCCCAACACAACATGAGATTTGGGCATTGTACTGAATACCATTAACCTCAGTGCTGGAAACATAGAAACAAGATGGTCTCTAGGGCTTCCTGGCCATGCAGTCTAGTCAAATCTGCAAACTGCAGATTCAGGAGAGAGAGACCATGTCTTCAAAAATAAGATGTAAATTGATTGAAGAAACATATGACTTCAGTCTCGGGCCTCCACATATGTACATATGCAAATGTGCTTAAACACATGTACATATGTGCACATAAATACCATCACACACACAAACATAAAAGATGCAGGTCTAGGACAATGAGCAGTTTAGCCTTTATTATTTTTCATTGAAAAAAATATGTGATTTTATAGGGTTCTGAATGAGTCCAGCTAGCCCTGACCTTTTATTATGTATGTCTTTTGATTTGTATGTGTTCCAAGTTCTTCAAATGCAGATCCCTACAGGGAAATCCAAAGACTCATGTTATCTGATCTGAGAGAAGAATGTGAGGTGATCACCACTGCCTCTGGGAAACTTGCCTTGCTTCCTTTCTTGATTCTCCTGTCCCTGGGGCAGCTGGAAAAAGACTCACAAGAATACAGATGTATTTCAGTTCCACTCTGGTTATACTAATAAGCCTCACTTGAATGCACTATAATCTTGAAGACACTTATCATGGTAGAGGAATATTGTGTAGAGTCCACAATAATTCAAAAACATTACCTACCTACCCCCCTTCTGTGTGTAGAGTTTAAGTCTTTGGTCCTTCACCTTTGGCAGCAAGCTTGCATGCTGTGTGTAAGCCTGTGTTCCTGCTTCTGTGTGGCCTGTCTGTGTGAGACCCATATGCAGCCACCTGTGCCTGGGTACAAGTAACTGCTGTCTAGCAACCTTGGCTGCTGAATAGCATATCTTCTCCACCTGAAACTCTTCAAAGTCTTGTCAAACTCCAGGTCCCCAATGACTCAACTGCTTTCCTGTCTTGGACCTCACACAACTTTTCTTTTTCCCTCAAAACAAAGGTACTTTGGAAAGATTATTTAACTCTTTTTCTTTAGAGGAAGAGGAAACTTGTGAGATTTATACTATTACCCCAATGTGATTCCTGGTCTTAATTGTCAACTTAATTGAATCTAGACTCACCTGGAAGATGGGCCTCTGTGTAGCTGAAGTCTTCTCTCTTCTTCCTGGCAGGTCATTCATTATAAACTGAATATATGAGCCCCACCAGTAAGCATGGATCACTGAATAAATACTGATTTAAATATTATTTGAAGAAGATAAACATGTCCACATACATTTACATACTGTCATGAAAATTGCCTTATGTTACTCAGTATTACATATAAAAAACAAAAATTGTAAAAGGAAATGTTAATTTTTAAAGAATAAGACTTTTGCAGAAGTAGCATCTGCCCAAATCTTTGGGTAATTTCACTCAGTCAGATAGACATAAAGTCACAACAATATCAAAATCAATACCTGAGTGTTTTAAAACAAGTATGCTGTCATATCATCCTATGTGCTGTCATATTGTCATATGTGGTACGAATGTTTATCTCAATGCATTCAGACTCTAATGGGATGACATGTGTAAGGCACAATCAGGCATAGGGTATATAGTCAACAAATTGACAATTAGCCATAATTCAGTGATGTCTTTAAGATGCTTTTTTCAAGACAATTTTGTTGATATGGTAAAATTTTATCGCTTGCTTTTATTCCTTTCTACTAACTTGTATCATTTCATATTTTATATAGACATCTTTTTATGACTGCTTAAAATCCCACATAGTGTATTTACCACAAATTGCTTATGTTTCCTGTAATGTCTTATATATGTACACTTCTATTTTGTTTTTTGAGACTTTGCTCCAGGCTGGTCTCCAACTTGCTACATAAACAAGGATAAACTTGAACTTCCAATCATCTTGCCTTCACATCCCCAGCCCAGCAACTATAGGCTTGAGCCACCATTCCTGGCTTAATGCTGGGCTGGGAATCTAACACAGGGATTCATGTATGTTAGCAAGCATTCTGCCAACTGAAACACATCCCCCAGCACCACTTTCACTGTTATGAGCTGCGTCATGAATTTTGAATTAGAATCTTTGTTGATTTGTCTTTTTTTTTGTTTTGTTTTTGTTTTTGTTTTTGTTTTTCGAGACAGGGTTTCTCTGTGTAGCTTTGCGCCTTTCCTGGAGCTCACTTGGTAGCCTAGGCTGGCCTCGAACTCACAGAGATCCGCCTGGCTCTGCCTCCCAAGTGCTGGGATTAAAGGCGTGCGCCACCAACGCCCGGCAATTTGTCTTTTTATGAGTATTCTTTGAACAACATTTATAATTTCCTAAATGTACATATTTTGTTTTTTGGTTTTTTTTCTGTGTATGTGTGTGTATGAATTTTAACTTCAGATTAAAAGGCTCAATTTAAGAATTCATTGTATTAGCGTCTATCTCTCTAGAATCAGAATTCATTTTCAGGATTTCCCAAGATAAAAGACAAGGCAACTAATTTCTTGATGTCTTAGTTATTTTTCAATTGCTATGATAAAATAACCCAACAAAGGCACCTCAAGAGAGAAAGGGTTTATCTTACAGTTCAAGATAAATGACAGAGAAATCACAATGGAAAGAGCTTGAAGCAGCTGGTTACTCTGTAGTCACACTCAGGAAGCACAGAGTGAGAAATGTCTGCCTCTACTCAGTTCCTTCTCTCCTTGTACAACCCAGCATCGCAGTCAGGAAGTGGTACCAGGAAGATTGGAAGGGTCTTTCTACCTCAATTAACCTAATCAATATAATCGGCACAGGCATGCCCAGAGGTGATGGGGGAATGTCACTGTGAATATGTGTTGCTCTGATTGGTTGAAAAATAAAGCCATTTGGCCTAGGGCAAGGCAGCTTAGAGGCAGGCGGGAAATTCAAAGAGGGAGAAAGGAAGAAGGTGAGAGAGATGCCAGCCAGTCACCCAAGGAACAACATGTAATGGGACACAGGCAAAGCCACAGAACATGTGGCAATATATAGATTAATAGTTATGGGCTAATTTAAGATATAAAAGCTAGCTAGCAAAAGGCTTGAGCCATGGCCAAGCAGTTATAATTAATATAAGCTTCTGAGTGATTATTTTATAAGTGGCTGTGGGGTCCATGAGCCATGGTGGGCATGTACAGCATCATAGGTGGAATAGGCTGGGAGGTACACGGAGCAGCTGGCTCGGCAGGCAGACATCCAGTCAAATCACTCTGTGAATATTGTAGTAAGGGGTAGCCACTCGAGGCATGGGGGAAGCAGAGAGAAGAGCTGTCGGTATAGGCTTAGATGTTGTGGCAAGCATTTCTTCTCTCTTTCTATCCCTTTCCTTTCCTTTACTTCTATTCTCCTGCCTCTCCTTGCCAGCAGAGGCAGAGGAAATAACAGTCATGGATGGAATGAAGGCAAAAGATAGGTTGGTGTTACATTGTTTCTGGCAGTACTTATTGTGGGACTCTGTAGAAGATGACTTTAGGCCAGCAATTATAGTCAACAAAATGGGCATAACAAACAATTGGAGAGTTACTCTTGAGGCCACTTCACTGTTTCTGGCCAGGAACAGAATTTTTATCCACAGATCAGTTCCCACATGTTCTCTGAAAAGATCTATGGAGCAAGCATTACCAACTACTGATCCATCTCTCCAGGTATCACAACCCACAGGCACACACATGCATTAACAAATACACACACACATACATACATACACACATACATACACACACACACACACACAACTAAAAATAGTCAGACTGTGGCTGTTGTTTCCTGAGGGACCAGCCCTTATATGGAAGCACCAGGCGAGCCTGAACAAAAGTATATGCCACCCTACTGTACAGACAGACTCACAAACAAGACAAACAGAAAGAAGAAAGTCCAGGTCCCAGCATTTACCTGCTGAAGGGACCGAATTTACACAACGTAGAGGGGCCTACTCACCGAAATATACCGCTCAAGGGGGCTTCTCAACCAGCGCTGCACATGAGTAAATGGAGACAAACAGACCCTATTCAAGTACCAAATTTCCCGGCTTTCGGCACCAGATGTAGCAGGGTCCTTGCTGTTGTTCCCTTTGGAGGCTGGGGTCAAGTAGGTGCAGAGTCAAACCACACAGACTCCAGGAGAATGTCGAAACAACAAGCTCAGTTTATTTAGGAAGAGGCAAGCCTTATATAACCTCCACGCCACCCTTGGGAGAGGTCTGATGAATATGCATCTGCTGGTGTGACATAGCTGCCTCTCATTGGTCCAGGTCATCTCCAGATCATGTTTCAGCTGCTGTTGCTAAGACCATCAGGCTGACCCAGGCTGGTTCTCAGAAAGTATCTTTTTTACTTGTTTGGGCCTTCTGGCCCTCATCCCACAGACCTGGACTGAATAAGAAGGAGAAAGTGAGCAGAACACAGTGTTGATCACTCTCCTTCCTGACCATGGATGCCATGTCACCAGATACCTCAAGTTCCATCTGCTGTGCCATCCCCACAATGAAGGATTGGACCCTGTGAGCCTAAACAGATCCTTCCTTTACTTGTTTTCGCCATAACAATGAAAAAAGTAGCTAATATGGTCTCCCTCTACCTCTTGGTCTTTCTGTCTTCTCTTCCTGCACATCTACACGAGTTTCTCAAGTTTTGATGTATTTTTGTGCTACCAAACCTGTTGTAACACTGTTTTTGTTAGTGCTCCTCAATTTATCATAAGCTAGGGTTACCTGTGAAGAGGAATCTCAATTGAGAAAAATGCCTCCATCAGATTGGCCTGTAGGCATGTCTATGTAGAGCATTTCTTTCATTAATAATTGATGTGGTAGGCCCCAGTATAGTATGGGCAGCATTATCCCTGAGCAGATGGTCCAGAATGGCCTAAAAATCAGCTGCGTGAGTCATAATAAGCAAGCCAGTAAGTAGCATTCTCTGTTTCAGTTCCTGCCTCTAGGATCCTACTTTGAGTTCCTTCCACTTACTTGCCTCCATGATGGACTGTACAGTGTGAGGTGAAACAGACCCTTTATTCCCCAGGCTGCTTTTAGTCACAGTATTTTAGCACAGCAGAAGAATGCAAACTAGGACAAACACATTTTTTATACCTAACACAGTGAATAACACAGCTTAGCCAGTCTACCTCAAACATGCTCAGACAGAACTGCTAAAACTGAAGATGTGAAGGCTCACATGGACTTCTTTTCAAATCACTGTAAAGTCCGGTAGTGTATTTGTTCACTGGAATCATAGTTAACTGATGTGCTCACCGTGTGTGTGTGTGTGTGTGTGTGTGTGTGTGTGTGTGTGTGTTGGTTTTGGTTCCCTAGAGAATCTTGATTATTATAAATTTTGCTTCATATAGTGGTTGCACACAAGCAAAATCTTAAGAACAAGCATTTAAATTTAATTGACTCTGATCTTTCTGGAACCAATCCTCTGTTCTAGTTAGCTTTAGAAACTTTGCTGATGCTTTCATAGTAATAAAAAGAATATGCATAGTCTCCTGTGTTTGACCTTTGTATCATGAACACCATTGTGAAATGGACAGTAGAGGACTCCGTAAGAAAAGGACTGTCACCAAATAGAAAGGACGTATACCATAAAGGCTCAAGTAGGCCAGTAAGGCAGAAGATGTCACATGAAGAAGCATATCTACTGCCCATAGTCCCCCAAACATCCTCACAGCTTTTTTATCTCCTAGGTCATTTCCTAAAAATCAAGTGACAGAGAAAGTGAAAATTCAACCATCTTTTCCAGGTATTTCTGTATGATTTGTAAGCTCCATTGGGCATCAGGTAGAGGTAGGAATTCAGGTTTTTGGGATGTACCTTAAAAGCAAGAAGAAGGGGATGCTTTGTAATAGGGAGGATTTCATGTAGTGCATGAAGATGCTTCTTTTGATTAGGCTGTGAAGCACCAAGCATGTAAACATCCTGGCAGCAATGTAGATATCTTTTTTTTTTTTTTTTGGTTTTTCAAGACAGGGTTTCTCTGTGTAGCTTTGCACCTTTTCCTGGAACTCACTTGGTAGCCCAGGCTAGCCTCGAACTCACAGAGATCCGCCTGGCTCTGCTTCCTGAGTGCTGGTGCTGGAATTAAAGGCATGCACTACCACCGCTGGGCAAATTTGTTTTTGTTTTTGTTTTTTTTTTGTTTGTTTGTTTTTTGATTTTTTGGAGACAGGGTTTCTCTGTGTAGTGTTGTGCCTTTCCTGGAACTCGCTTTGAAGACCAGGCTGGCCTTGAACTCACAGAGATCTGCCTGACTCTGCCTCCCAAATGCTGGGATTAAATGCATGCGCCACCACTGCCCACAGATATTCTTGATAGACACCTGAGCTCCTCCTTCTGCTGTTGGACTACTGACTTCAGGTTCCCCAAGAAAATAGAATTTATCCAAGCATCTCACTCTGAGAGAAAGAAAAGGATCAAGCTTGGTGCCAAGCAGACCAAGAGTTCATTTCCTATGCAGAGGTTTCATATAGTTTAGCAAGTTGTTAGACCACCTGCAAGAGGGACTAGGGCCCAGACAGTGATGAATCAATGATGAGCAGGGCCACACATTGACCAGAACTGCTAAGCTATGCATTGCTTTTCCCTGTATTTAAAACTAAACGTCATGTTAGGGTTCCAAGGATGGACTTGGAGCATACATAGACTTATTTATTTCTTTTACCAGTGTGGCCACATTGACTACTTTTTACTCTTACTTGTCTATTGTTGAGGATGGGTGGTTGAGCTTATGGTAGACCTGTCAGGTCTTAGCCTTTGGCCATTGCTATAGGAGCCCGCCAGAGTTGACCACTCAGACACAGTTTGTAGCTAATTGAGACTTTATTTCAGCCAGTTGAGAACTAAACTCAGGTATTTGGGACTTAAGTGTAGTCTGAGCATTTAGAGCAAGAGGCTTTTAAAGGCAAAAAACCACATCCTGGTATATCACTCTGGAACTGCAGGAGGAGGTTTGCACAAGCAGGCAGTTTAACAAACACAAAGATAAGTTAGCTGGGGCATCTTGGCCTCAGGTCCTAGAATAGAGTCAGGTAAATTTCCACAGGATTCTCCATCAAGGAGATAAAATTCTAGTTAAACCTGAAATGGCCTCAGCAAGACTCTAAGTTGGAGGAACCTCTGCACTGCCTTGCCCTGTCACACCACGACAATACAAGTAACAGGGATGTGGTTCTGTGTCAATCCATGGACTGTAGCCAACATTTGGTCAGGAAATTGGAAGGAACATGACTGTAAACTTAATGCTAGTAGGTCTGTGGAGGAGGTAGGTAGATGGGGCTCTTTGAATGAAGGAAACACTAAAATATTTGCATATTGTGTAGATATTGACCAAAGGGTGATCTTGGAAGAGGAAGCAATTTAATAGAAGTGGATATTATTAGATTACGATTCCTACTGTCTTATAGTCCAGCTGTCTATGTGGACCTGTTGTCTTTAGTTTCCCCTAGATCTTAAAAGGGGTGACCTCTCCTACCCAAGAGTCAACCTGACCAAAGATGTGCAGTACAGGCTACTTAATAACCACACTTGCTGCTTTGTGGTATAGGGACCCCTTCTCCCTTGGAAACCTTTAAGAATGAACCTTAGCTTTATCTGATGGGGTGAAAGGCTGGCTCCTCAGAACCTTGATGTTCAGACAGCAGAGTTAATGCTTCTCAGAAAACTCCTGCTGAAGGAGACTAATCTGAGCACCTTTATCCAACCCCCTCTCCTTTGCTCCTGAAAGCTAACAGAAAAGCAGATCTGTACAGTGGGGATAGTCAGTCCTTTCTCCGCCACTGCTGCCATCGCCTAGTAAGTTCCTAAGCAGTGTGGCGCTGTAGGCACTGATGGGGGTTACACGTGGACTTAGTAACACACTTTCACTCGGTGTTTCCATTGCTTTTCTTTACGCAGTAAGAAACTCATGACAAAAGCAAGTTAATGGAGAACTTATTTGGGCTCACAGCTCAAATGAGAGACTAGGGTCAGGCCAATCTCGTGATTAGAGAGAGAGACCACACTGGCTAAGAAAGATGGTGAATCTCCAAGATGGATGTTTCTTTACTAAGATGTCTGACTTGATCCTTACACACACACACACACACACACACACACACACACACACACACACACACACACTCACCGTCCTGAGGTGAAAGCCTGGAAGCTTAACTTAGACTAGGAGGGCTTTTTCTCCTGTCAGTTGGGCCCTCCTGCTGATAGAGCATTCAGACAAGTTTCATGCCAGATCAGGACATAAAACAAAGTGGTGGCACAATCAGTCACTTTATCCTATCTGTGTTCAAAGGTACTGATACAAAATTAGGAGCTGCTGACCCCTACAAAATCTTTAAAAGCACTAGCCCTTGAGAGGAGACTGGATTTCAGGCACCCAAGTCCCTGCTATGATCAGCATAGGCTCTCTCTTCTCTTTCTCTCTCTATATGTGTGTCTTTATCTTTGTCTCTCTGACTCTCTCTCTCTCTTTCTCTGTGTGTATGTGTTTGTGTGTGTATGTGTGTGCGTGTGCGTGTGCGTGTGCGTGTGCGTGTGCGTGTGTGTGTGTGTGTGTGTTTCTTCTCCCATAATAAAAGCCTTTCTTCACTGGATGATTTTGTCTGCTGTGTCTGAGACTTTCCCTGTGGCTATCTGTTGTCTTCAAGACTTTTCTCTACCTTTTAATTCTTTAACTGGCAGAGAAAACTAACCTGATCAAGAACACACAAGGATAAAGTCCATCATGGTATGGCAGGCGTGGTGGCAGGTGCATGAGGCACATCACATCTGCAGGCAGGAAGTAGCTTTCTCCTTTCTATTCAGTCTGGGATCACAGCCACTCAAGGTGAGTCTTTCCACCTTAAGTTACACAATCTAGATGCTTCATCACAGACATGCTCAGAAGCTTGTCTTCTAAGTGATTGTAGAGCCAGCCAACTGAGGAACAATATCAAACACACACTTACTTAGGCTAACTGGCCAGAGATACTGCTGAGTATAAAATTCTACCATGAGCAAAAAAGACTTATTCTGAAATATGGAACCAGTCTCCAGAGGTATCAACCAGCTACTCAGTAGCTGACCAATGGCCATGGGACACTTCCATAATGGAAGGGAAGCATTTTTGGAAGGGTTTTGATGGGTTAATTGGTTTACCTACACATTTCCTTTCTCTGCTTACAATGTATGTTCACACCTGGTAGCTGTCATTACTAACTTCATTTCTAAACAAGGAAAAGAAAGATGAAATGAGATTTTCCCCAACCTGGACACCAACACAAGTGATATTTCTCTTTCTTTTCAGCATCCTAGTATCTCTTGCTAATGTGATTTTGTACACAGAATGATATTCTTTATCTATTGAGGTTTAAGTTATATTTAGAATAATTTGTGATTTATCTCTCATCCTTGTTTTTTTTTTTTAATTTTGAACCGTTGCTAAAGAGATTCTATAAGCATGCTATAAGGATTTTGGAAATAAACTACTTCAAAAAGAAATTGTAATTTTATAGCAGAAGCATGAAATCTGTACACTAACAGAGATAATCAAAATTGTTGTTTGCTTTTATAATGCTGTAAGTCTGGGCCTGGGCATGTTTGACACTTGAAAGAGTGCTTGCTTAGTATGCACAAAGCCTTGTGTCAAATTCCCAGCACTGTATGAACTGTCCATTCTGGAATCCCAGCACTTGAGAGGTAGGGTCAGAATGACCAGAAATTCAAGGTCATCCCCAGATATATAAGTGGTTTCTAGGCCAACCTGAGATATATGAGACAGTATCTCAAAAAAGAAAGTGTGCTGTAAAACTTTATATCTTTTGAAGTCCAGTTTGGTGTGATTATGACCTCTAGTACCATTTTCAATATAGATGTTTTCTCAGGAGGCAATTCATCTCTGTAGAACTTATACAGAGTTTTTATCACATCTTCCCTCTAACCATTCAATAAGGACTCTGATACTTTTGATTGTGGGACTGAAACTCAGGTGGGAAATCTCAAAGAAGGATTGTATCCATTTACTTGACCTATAAACATGTGTGTGAGGATTTTCTTAGCTGGGTTATTTGATGTGAGAAGACCCATCCTGAATGTGGGCCCCAGCATTTCATGGGCTGGGCCCTGGAATGAATGGAAAGGAGAAATCAAGCAGAGAACAGGTATGCAGCCTCAATTCATTGCTCTCTGCTATTGACAGTGCTGGTGGGTGACCAGTTGTCCTAAGCTCTTCCACATTGAATTCCCTACAGTGATGGACACTAACCTGAGAGACAGACAAGCCCTATCTCCATAAGTTCCTTCTTGTCAGAGTATTTTCATCCCCTGAGCAGGAAAATGGGTAAAGAGTAGAAGGAAGCTCTTCTTTTCTGCATATTAATGCATAACAAAGGTCTGAGACATTTTTATCATTTCCATACACTAACAACATAACACAGGTCTGGGACATTTGTGTTGTTTCTACACTAAATACATGACAAAGGTCTGGAACATTTTTGTTTTACCACAGGAATGAGTTTTCTCACTGAATCTCACTGGGATTTCGGGTATGAAGTCATGTCTTCAAATGTCTTCATCTCCCATTGCTTATCTAATTTTTATAATTCTCACCTATGTGGAGTATTTGCCTATAACTGCACCACCAGGGCAAATAACTGTGGTGATAATGGAAGCTAGTGTCTGCTTCCTATTTTTTAGTAGGAAGATTTTAATGCCTTTTCATTAAAGCCTGAGGAAGGCTTTTAAGTTTGGCATACTAAGTATATTTATACAACTCTTGTGCATGTGGATAAGGAGGGGACAGGAATGTCACCTCATGGGGTGCTGTGAGGATTAAAAGACATAATATATGGAAAGCACTCAGAACAGTGCCTGGCTCCTAGTAAATTCTTTGCAATGATGGATTTATAGGTTCCAATGGAGGAGGTATCCAGCTGTTCATTCCTCTTCAAAATTGCAGCCGTAAATGGTTGAGTTATAGACATAAAGCACTTGGAATGAAGCTTGGCATATAATGAGCTCAATATATGTAGGCTGTTAATATGCAGCAATATTGCAGAATTTCTTTCACAAAAAATGCTAATATTTATACAAAGCTTTTGCTGAACTTTCAAAATTGGTATATAAACATTGTATGTATTTGTAAAGTAATGTTAGATTTCAATGCATATATGTAGTGTGTTTTCTTTAAATGTATATTGCTTTAATTTATGTACATAATTGTGTGTTATAGTATGAGTGTGTGTGTTTTGTGTTTCTGTGAGTGTGTGTGTGTGTGTGTGTGTGTGTCTGTGTGTGCACTACTTGTATTTAGGTACATGTGGAGGCCAGAAGAGGTACCTTTGGAGTGGCTTTTGTGAACCACCCAATGTGGATAGTGAGAACCGCACATGGGTTCTCTGAAAGAGTAGCAAATGCTGTTAACCACTAAGCACCCATGTGTGTTCTTTAAATTGGATCATATAAACCCATGTCCTCGAGCCTTTGTCATTTTTAAATGATCAAAGCATTTAAAAATCTCCTTCTAGCTTTTGGAAATATACAGAACATTATCTCTATCTACCACCACCCTACTGTGTGATGGAACATTGGAGCCTACCTCTTTTGTCTAACTATGCTCCTTATCATTAATGTCAACTTGTCTGTCAGCTGCTAGACTCTTAGATTATTTCTAATTCTTGCTATTGCACATGGTGCTTAACAAAAGTTTTGCTGAGCGTTTGAAGATAATTTTCATGTCTGATCTACCACCATACACTGATATAGCATATTTGCTAGTATTACTTCACTTACTTGCATGGAATCAATTTTGTACTGAAATTAAGTGACATGCTGATTTCAACCATTTTTGTTAGGCATTTTAAAAGTCAGTATTGCAATAGATATTGATATTAACTTTTCTTTTGATGACTTAACTGAATTTGGGTAAAATGTTTTGCAAACTTCACAAAACTTAATATAATCTCTTCCTAAAGAGGAACATCATAAAAGAAAACAACACATTGATGAGTTTCTTAAGAATTTAATCAATCTAAATATTCATAAAGATTGCTGAAAATGTCCCTTCAAATGCCTTTGTGTTTTGTTTTGTTTTATGGTTTTTGACTTGTTTTCCTAACTCTTTCTTTAGTACATTTGGACAGCCTTCTGCACAGCCTCATTGTTTCTAATCACTTTAATTATTGTAACTGAAATGCTTCAGCATTCTGTCTTTAGCTCCTGACTCTTCTCAAATTCCCTTTAACACTAGCACATTCCATATGGTTTGTGGTTCTTCCAGGGGACCAGAGTTCAGTTCCTAGCACAAACGTGGTGGCTCACAGTTTTCTGGAGTTCTAATCCAGGGGGAATCTGATATATTGTTTGATCTTCTGAAGGCACCTGCATGAAATGAATGCATTGCACATATATGCATATGGGCTCACACACACATACACAATCAAGTAAATTAACTTAAAAAACTGTTTCTCCTCCTCCTCCTCCTCCTTCTCCTACTCCATCCTTTTCTTCTTCTTCTCCTCCTTCTTTTTCTCCTTTTTTCCTCCTCCTCCTTCTGCTTCTTCTTCTTCCCAGTGCTGAGAATCAAACTCAGCACCTAGGGCTGGTACTCTATGGCAGAGCAGAACCTCTATCCTACCTTTTTCTTGAGGCAGGGTTTCACCATACAGCTCAGGCTCTTAGAAGTTGCCTTCACTAAACAGCTTTTCTCATTACTTACATAACTAAAAGCTGGATGAGAGCCCCACAGCCCCTGCCTTCATTTTGTATCACCTTTCCTTCATCACAGAGATAAATCATTGTCTTTAATCCTTCCTCCGTGTCACCTTGGACTCTGGTATAGCAGAATCAGAAGACAGACAATTCCTCATGCATGAGAAAGAACACTTGGAGCAGAAGTAACCATCTTCTGAGAAAACAGGGGATCTTAGCACATACAGAGGCCCACTCATTGATCAAGATGCTTAATTGTGCAAACCTTTCACCCACTGCCCGAGTCCCGTCTCTGTTTGTGCCTAAAGCCCATGTCAGTATACAGATTGACTTCTAGAGGTCATTAGGACCCTTAATTCTTTCCTCTTCAGAATGTAGCTACATTGAATATATCACCTTTCTCTGTATTTGTTTCTTTAATTAGCATACTGGGATAGGTGCCTGCTAGGGCTGCTGGAAGCAGAATTTTTCCCTAATACCTCTGGTTATAACTGGCCTTGAATTTGCTGTTATTTTCATTATATTTATTTTGCTTTGATAAAACACTATGATCAAAAGCAACATAAATGTAACTAAAACAATAGTTTAGGAAGAAGGAAGGGGGCTTTAATTGTTATTTATGTGTTCACTTACTTATTGATTGATTTATTGTTCTAGAGGGAAAGGTCCACAATGGCAGCAGGTAGACGGAGCAGAAAGTTGAGAGCTCATATCTCAACTGCACACAAGGAGCAAAGGGAGCAGACAAGAGCTCAGATTGAAGCCCCCTGCTGTGCATTTCCTGTAGCGAGTCTCTACTTCCATAATCTCCCCCAATAATGCCACTGACTGGTGACTCGATGATCGAATACTCGAGCCTATGGAGCTATGTCTCACTCAGACCACTACAATCTGTAGCACAGGCTGGTCCTCTGCTTACAGTCTTCCTGTCTCAGCCTCACTAAGTGCTGGGGTTGCATGTATTCACCTCCATACCTGGACTTCTCTTCTTTATCATCTCCAACTTTTTACATGGTTATAGTTTAGGGTTTTTTTTTTCAATTTATGCATTTTCAATAATGTAATTAATTTTTATTTCCTTCAAATACATTTTTTTTTGGTCTGGACTCTAAGCTATCAACTGCTTCAAATGTCCTCTCCTTTATGTAGCTCCTGAGACTTAAGTTCCTTTAGATTTTATACTATACAAGGGATTGAGGTCTTTAAAAAACCTTAGACATTCATTATTATCATTTATCAAGGAGATGGTTTAGTTGAAGGTTTGGTAACTTCATTAGGATGTGGTTCAGGGTGAGCAGCAACCACATGTCAGTTCTCTCCCAGGATTCCCAGTGCTCTTCGGTATCTGAAATCCAGTTTGCTTTTCCATGTGAGAAAACACCAGATTGCACGGATTCCTGTGTTTCTTTCCTCCTCTAAGAAGCAATGAGGTTTTGTTGAGAGCAACAACTGCAAAAATCTGTCTTCTGCAGCTGCTGTTAGCATTGTGGTTTGGAATAATAATCTCATTTTAGTCCTTTGTAACTGTTTTTCCTTTGCCTAATCCAGCACCACCAATAACATTCTCTGTAATATTTATTTGCGTTTACACTGTTTAAGAGATTATCTCCATTTTTGTGTTGGTTTTATTATCCTTTTCTAAAAAGTTTCAGGGTGTTTTTTTTGGACATTTTTCTTTTATTTCTGAGATTATTGTTTAATTACATTATTTTTGAATCCATTTCCTCCCTCCAAACCCCTACTTGCTACTTTTAAATTAATTTTTGTTACATGCATAGACATATGGATATATATTTTTATTTCTAAATATAATCTGCTCAGTTTTCTTATCTTTTAAAAAATTATTTTGGTTTTGCTACTCATATTTAAATCCTTCTTATTAAGAATTTACTTGTGATTGTGACTGTGACTGTGTGTGTGTCAGGAGGGCTGTAAGGACAAGTGCTTACAGAGACCAGAAAAATGTGTCATGTCCCCTGAAGTTGCAGGTTGTTGTAAGTCAATTAACAAGGGTGCCGAGAACTGAACACAGGTCCTCTGCAAGGTCCTCTCTTCATATCTGGGGACCTCTGCAGCCCCACACCCTTCTCCATTTCACAGTTAACTGGGATTTATCAGATTTGAGTACTTTCCTTTGAAGGCTTTTCTTCATTACTGTTTATTTTTCTCTCTCCTTTTATCTTATGACAATTAAGACAGTTTATAATTATTCGGTCACAGCATTTTTGTCCTTTTCTCACATACTCCTCATTTTGAATGCAGTAAAATGATCTATCCAGTCATGATTATATCCACCAAAATACCAGCACTTGAGGGAGAGACGCAGGAGGATCGGGTGTTTGAGGATAACCTGTGCTATGTAAATGTGTCTCTAAAATAAAATAGAGTAAAACAAAACACAGACCAACAAGACAATGTAGCTCATTTGGTTGAGGGGTATTTTGTATACACAAAACCCTGTGTTCCATCTACAGCACCACAGGAATGTAAAGTGGATAACTGCCCTACATACCCTTAAGACCTGAGATGAACATATGTCTCTCTTCACTCCCTTATGGGCTTGGATCATGTGGACTGACTTAGGTAGGTGGAGCAACAGAGGACAGTACCCCAGCCTTCCAGGACCCTGCAATATTTCTCCTGTCCTGTTTAGGGATTTTCTTTCCTAATAAATTCCTTTATCCTTTAAGCGGACTCCTGTGGATTTCACATTATAGGAATGGGACATGGTGGCACAAGATTGTAATCCCATGACTTACAAGGTGAGAACAGAGGTATCAAAGAGTTCAGGGTTATCTTTGTCTACACAGAGCCAAAAGCAGCTTTGATACATAAGACACTACCTCAAAACAAAAACAACAAATGGACAAAAATTAGAAAAATAGTCAAGTAAAAATTTCAAATATCTAAAATACAAAACAAACCCAAAAGATATTCTACATTACATTTCCTTGATGTACATTTAAAAGAAAGGCATGTGACTCAGTCAGGTCTAACTGTTTCCTGGATAACAACATATCACGGATGTTCCTGGTGCGAAATAGGTTCATCAAGGCTTTTAACCCATCTCCATTTCTTAAAGTCAATTTTTATCTACTTCTGTCTGGTTTACTGACAATGTAGCATATGCCCATTGACACTGGGGCATGGGATCACTAACAATGCACTTGGGTTCACTAACACTGGTCATGGGTGCTGTGGGATGGTCTGTATGTCAAACTACTCTGATTGGTCAATAAATAAAACACTGATTGGCCAGTGGCTAGGCAGGAAGTATAGGCGGGACTAACAGAGAGGAGAAATAAAAGAACAGGAAGGCAGGAGTCACTGCCTGCAGCTGCCACCAGGACAAGAAGCATGTGAAAATGCCGGTAAGCCACAAGCCACATGGCAAGGTATAGATTTATAGAAATGGACTAATTTAAACTATAAGAACAGTTAGCAAGAAGCCTGCCACGGTCATACAGTTTGTATCCAACATAAGTCTCTGTGTTTACTTGTTTGGGTCTGAGCACCTGTGGGACTGGCCAGTGACACAGATTTGTCCTGACTGTGGGCTAGGCAGGAAAACTCTAGTTACACATGGGCTCACTGATACCGAGGAAGGGGTTCACTGACATTGGGGAAGGGGTTCACTGACAGTGTAGCATGGGTTCACTGACAATGTGGTATTCCTTCATGACTTTGGACCATCTAAGCACCAGGCTGCCCTCTTGCTTAGTCTTCCTCTGCATTTTTAGCCCCATGTTTTCTAGTCACATGAAAAAGTGACTTACCTCCATTCTTTCCTTCTCCTGTACTGATTTTGAAGCCTGTCTCTGAGGAGGTGTGGAAGGCAGCCTTAGTCCTTCCAGTTATCCTACAGGTGGAGCTGCACTCCAAACACCAAGGATCCCTGTGGAAAGTTCTTCTAAGTTCACAGAAATCTGGAGCTAATGAGAAAACACTTAATTGCTTTTGGGGGGAATTTGCCTTGTATACTGTAATTCATAGTACATTTATTTTTATAGAAGTGAAAAGAAAAGTAGATACTAAGGGAGTAAGGTAACAAGAGATAAATGGATAATGACTGCCATGATGCAGAGGCAGGGTTAGTGTGTATGAGTCTGAAGCCAGCTATGGAATCTATGTATTGAGCTCCAGGCAAGCCAAGGGCTGCATAGTGATAACCTGTCTCCAGAAAGTGTGTATTTAAGAAGAGCACTGAATGGTGAGAATAAGACATCTATATGAAGATCTTGGAAGAGCAAGGCAGAAACAGGACACAGCCAGTACAAACTTCCAACACCCGAAAGTGAGAGGATGGGATGGTGAAGAGGTAGACCAAGCCCAGTCTTATGAAAATAATTATTTAAAAAATTCATACAATATATTCCTGCCACACTTCCTCTTCTTTTGTGGAATATTCCTTTATACTGTGTGAAGAGATGTCACTGTGATTGGTTTAATAAAAAACCAAGTGGCCAATACTTAGGCAGGATTTTTAGGCACAGAGGATGATAAGAAGAAGAAGGGCAGAGAAGCAGCCAGATGCAGAAAGAGTCAGACACACAAAATGGGATAGAGATAAAAGCTGTATGGTAGAACATAAATTAATAAAAATATGGGTTAATGTATGCAGCAGGCCACAAGACTATATTATGGAGATTCAACTGTATATAATAAGCTATAGCTTGATCGGTTAAGAAGTCCTTCAAGAGGAAGTCATTTATCAAGGAATATTTGGTGATATTTAGCTTTTAATATATACCAGCTGTCTTCTGCTATGAAATTCTTGTGTGCTCATATACTACTAGACCATATGGCAAACAGTTTAGCTTCTCAGACCTACTGCTGATCCACAAGGTAACTAAAACCCCTACAGAACCTAGGAGACAGACAGACTGTAGATGCTTCATGTGCAAATGAAGCTCAGACCATCCCTTGTCCAAAGTAATGGACAAAAGAGCATGGTGTACATAGATTCTTTTCCCAAAATAATTCTCACCATTTGTAGCTTCTCTTCTGGTCCCCAGGGAAGAATGTTATTAAGGCTAGTCCTTAATAATACTCAAGAAGTTTAAGTTATAAGAGCTAGTTAGAAACAAACGTAAGCTATCAGCTGAACTTTCATAATTGATAAGAAGTCTCCATGTGGTTATTTGGAAACTGGTAGGTGGGACAGAAAAATCTGCCTGCACCCTCCCCCAAATCCTCCCAGATCCTCTCCATTCCCCACGTACCCAAATCTAAGAACCCCTATCCTTATGTATGTACTTGTGTTTATAATTCTCATGCCACTCAGGAAAAATCTCAAACTGGCTAAGTAACTGAGGATGACCTTGAATTTCTGATATTCCTTCTTCCATCTACATAGTGGAGCTACAGAGATGGTTTTCTGCTGTGCTGGCATTTGAACCCAGGGCTTTGTTTATTTGAGGCAAAGAGCGGTACCAACTGAGTGGGTTATATCACCAGCCTCCTGAAGTCCAGTTTTAAAGGTCAAGGTTAAGATCTTAGGTTTCAAGTGAACTACATGGGATATTTAAATAGAAGCAAAATTTCTATAATGAGTACTCTGGACTCTTATCCATCATTTGAATGTGATTCATGTTTGTATGTGTATATAAGTGTTTGCAGATGCATGTGCACACATATGCAAGTGCACTTGTAAGTCTAAAGTTGACATCCTGTCATCCTAAGCATTGACTTTATTGTTTGAGACAGCTCTTATATTGAACCTAGAACTCAGTAGTTTGACTAGACTAGCTGGCCTGCAAGCTTGAAGGATCTTCCTGTCTTTTCTCCTAGCACTGGAATTTGAGATGCATGTTTCCATGGCCAGCTCTTTATGAGTTCTGGGGACCAAACTTGTGTGCTCATGCTTGCACAGAAAGCATTGTCTCTGAACAGTCAGGTGAAATTTTAAGGACATGCTGTTGCATAAAGCTATCATCAACCCTCTTGATTTACCAGGTAACTAAGAAAATGTTTTGCCTGTGTACAGTTTTGTGGATTTGAGTGACATCTGAAAACATGGCTAACTTTGATATCACATCTTGCTCCATACAGAGGATTTGAATAGGAAGCGGGTGTCTAACAGTAATATTTGTGAAGATCTAAGTGTGCCATCCCTTAAGACAGTCTGGGTGTATTGTCAAAAGGTCATGCTTTAGCCCCAAGGAGTGATTCGCAGAGGCAGGGTCTTCAGAACCCCTCTGGTTTGAATTTTATAACTGATTTGAAACAGGTATAAATTGCTTCTATTGTGCAATAGAACAAATAGACATTAAAAATGTATGGAATTTGGGGGGTTAGGGAAACGGTTCAGTAGGTAAAGTGCTTGCTGCACAGGCTTGAGGAAACATTCACTTTCTAGTATTCATGTTTTTTAATGGGTGCAGCAGAGTGTGTATGTAATCTCAGTGCTTCCAAAGCAGACTAGAGGATTCCTGGAGCTCACTGGATGGCTAGCAGTGCCAAATGGTCAGACCCTGGCTTAGAGAAAGACCCTGTCTCAAAAACTCTGGGTCTCCAAACTACACAACACACACACACACACACACACACACACACACACACACACACTCACACAAACACTATCAAGCACACCACACACACACCTTCATATACAGTCACATACACACACACTCAAAGTCACAACAGTCACACACATAGACACATACACACACAGTTACACGACATACTCATACATATACACTCTCTCTCACACACATACATACACACATGTTTATGAAACTTTCACAGATTTCATAAATAGTAAATAGCAGAGCTACCAAATAAGTACAGGCATATTCATTGACAAACCTGTGTCCTCCAGCTATACCCACTACCTATGAACCTGCAAGGCTTACAGAAGAGAGGTTTGGGGCAGGAAGTACCCTTTTGGCCCTTGCAAATCACTTCTCATTTATAGTTCTCTCCCCACCTATGTGTAGTCTTTTCGCTTGAAACCATTATTTACCTAAATCCTAGAGCTGGCTTTTGCTGCACAGCCCTGCAGCTTACTCAGACAGTCAAAACTGGCGACTGCTGGACACCTGAGCTCCTTTGCTTTTGCCAGGAGACAACAGAGAGCAAATGGCTTATAGCAGCCTCAGACCCCTGATGAGTTGAAGGCCCCTAAAAGAGATTGCAAAGAGGTGATTCCTCGGTGTTCAAGGGGAAGAAGACGGACAAGCCTGTTCCACTCTTTGATAACCATACTCTGAGAAGTGAATTGAGAAATCCGAAAGAAAAGTCATTTCCTATAGCGTGCTTCCAAGAATTTTTATCTTCTTTTCCCATGAGTGTTTGTGGATTGCACTCCAGTCCAGCTCATTTTTTGAAATTGGAGTTGCTTCTTTCAATTGTACTGAGGAGATTTAATGTAAAATAAAACTTGATACTTTTTTCACAAAGATGGAAGACAGGCAAGCTATTGCTGACTGCCTTAGCTAGGGTTTCTATTGCTATAAAGAGATTCCATGACCATAGCAACTCTTAAAAGGAGAACATTTAATTGGTGGAGTTTACAGTTCAGAGGTTTAGTCCACTATCCTCATAGTGACATGTAGGCAGACATGGTGCTCTAGCTGAGAGTCCTACATCTTGATCTACAGCAATAGGAAGTGAACTGACACACTTGGCAGTATCCTGAGCATAGGAAACCTCAAAGCCTACCTGCATGGTGACATACTTCCTCCAACAAGGCCACACCTACTCCACAAGGCCATACCTCCTCATAGTGCCATTCCCCATGAGCTTATGGGGGCCAATTTCATTCAAACCACAACACTGATCATGTGTATGTTACTAACCTTGTTCATGTTTGTTTTACTTTTGGTAAGTTGGAGCTGGTGATAAAGGGGCTTCAGATCTCTAAATGTGATATTTTCCTTCCTGCCAGACAGTGAATGCATTCAGTAGTTTTTGAGAAGAAAAAATTAATATTATTCATTTCATCATACAGTGTCTGCCAGAATGAGCCTGAGAGGGGCAAAGATATTCTTGGATCACTTCTGTCTTTACATGGGTGATCAGGTTATTCAAACAATTGGTCCAAGAAATTGGAATTCCTCCAGGAATCTCATGCTAGTCAAAGAGAAGGCCCAGAGGCTACACAAGCCAGAAGGGAGGCTTTTCTTCTAGAAAGAAATTTATAATTGCTAGAGTATTTGAGACCACACCTTGAGAGTAGACTGTGTATAAATGTACAGCTCTAGCCCT
This sequence comes from Peromyscus maniculatus bairdii, assembly GCF_049852395.1. Classification (NCBI taxonomy): domain Eukaryota; kingdom Metazoa; phylum Chordata; class Mammalia; order Rodentia; family Cricetidae; genus Peromyscus; species Peromyscus maniculatus. The sequence goes on from NC_134862.1 coordinate 14,816,340, forward strand.
CTGCTTAAACCTTAAACTTATTTCACAAACCTGGAATATGGACTTGGAGGTCACTGAATTTCTCCATCCTCTTTCCTAATGTAGCTTTAGTGTCTCTCAATTTGACTATTAACTATTGAAACAGTGAACCTCAAAGAAATGGGAATTTCCCAAGAAATCTCTTCCTGGGAGAAGGAAAAGGCACAAGCAGGAGGTGTCATGTACAGGGAAACACCATTCCCCCAGATTCTGGCATCCTTCTCCTCTACCAAAGGAGCCATTTCCTTATCAATGTCAGAAGGGACAAATGGCTGTCTGTGGTACCTCTTAGCACATCAAGTACATGCTGGCCTCTTGGCTCACCCAGAATCATATTGTCTAACTCATCTCACCACTTCCTTTACACATAGAATAATAGTTCTCAACCTTCTTAATGCTGTAACTGCAACAGTTCTTCATATTGTGGTGATTTCCAACCATAAAATTATTTCTTTGTCATGATCCCCAACCATAAAATTATTTCTTTGTCATGTCATAACTGCAATTTCTTACTGTTATGACTCATAATGTAAATACCTGATATGCGACCCCTTTGGGGTTGTGATATGCACTTTGAGAACCACTGCCCTAGACACTCTCCCACACCCCCTCAGCTTCTTATGCTTCATCTCTCTCTTTGTCTTCCTCTCTCTTGGCCTTCTCTTTTGGTAGTCTCTTTCTTTCTCCCTTGCTCTCCTCATCTCTCTCCTCTCATGGCCAAGTCCAGTCTGCTGGCTATTAGACTACTAATTTCTATCCCTGCTCTTGCTATTCCTGATTCCTCTGGCTATACTCTCCCTCATATCTACAATAAAAACCTTCCCCCTTTAACCATACCTTGGAGTAGTCATGTGGTCAGTTTATATAAGAAGGGTAACTTATGTCTTGGAAAGAGATTTGACACAATTCTAACAACTTGTCAGACTAACTTACAGGAGGGAACTGATGTGCTAATAATGACATGTCAACAGCAGGTGGAACCACACATTGGCCACCACTGCTTAGATGTGCACATTCTTGGACCTCTATTTAAACTTAAACTTTAGTCTCACTTCAGGACCTCAAGACTTAGGGGTATGACTGGATATCCTTTTCCTCTTCCAAAATGTCCATTAATAAATTTCCTTTTTCTGCTTTCCATTATCAATTTTTCTCTTTTAATTGTCTTATGGAGGATTGGTAGCTGGACCTTGCTTGTTGGGAAACAGACTATGACCTGAAGTCTAATAATAGTGACAGGTACAGTGATTCATGGGATAAACAGAATGCTGGGGCTTTCCCCACTTCAGCATTCAGACACAAATGTGCAACCAAATAAAATATAAAATAAAATAAAGAAAGAAAGACAGGAAGGGAGGGAGGGAGGGAGGGAGGGAGGGAGGGAGGAAGGAAGGAAGGAAGGAAAGAAGGAAGGAAGGAAAGGAGGAAAGAAAGGTAAGAAAGAAAAACTACTCCTCTAGGCACTGGGCAGAGCCTCAAATACGTTGAGATTTTAGGAGTGTGCTAATATTTTTCATCATTCATCAATTTCATTAGGAAAGAGCTTTAAATAAGTATCTTGATCACATAGCATAGGAGAAACTTGAAAACAAGGCGTGGGAATTCATATGGTGTTTCCAAGGCCCTTCACAGGCTTCTGAGACAGACCTGGATTGATGTTTCTACTACAATGTGTTCCTTCTAGGTAGCTCAGATCTGACTGCTTAGGATGCTGAGGGGCAGGGAGTGGAGCCTTCAGGCCTAGATGTGTTGCCAAAACCCCTGGTAATCTCCATTACATGATGTTTGGACCTGTTTTTTCTTCTTGGGTAATCTGGCTTTTTCAGTGACCTAGTTGTAAGAATTGTGGTGTGGGATGTCTTTTACCAATGTGCTATGGAATGACTTTCTTTCCTAGTTCCTGCCTTATTTTCTGAGATGGCTACATTGTCCTTCCTCACCCCCATATGGCCCTCATGGAGAGTGAGCTCTAGGCCAACTGCTCTTCTCCTTCAGTGAGATTTGTGCTCTTCCCTGCCATCTGCAAAACCATATTCGGGCTCTGAACAAACCCCTTTCTCTCTGCCATGGCAACTGTAGCCAATATCCGTATTGCTTAGATTTTGCAAATTATAGCTCACTGAGTGAGAAAATAGATGACACATGAATTGTAGAAGGAGTAAAGTTATATTAAATGTTAGTTTACAATATTAAGCAAATAAGCAAAACAAAACATAATTTCTACAAAAAATAAAACAGCAGAAACAAAAGAAGAAACATACACACACTTGCAGAGTGTGAGAAAGATCTAGAAAGAGCCCGGAAGGCATCAAATACTTTTTTTATCCCCTCCCAAATGTGTATATTCATGTTCATATGTAAGTGCTGACATGCATATTCTACATCAAATACTGGGAGGTTAAATGATAACCTTTCTCCCTGTAGTAACAGTTGCTTTGTTGTTAATAAACCATCTATTCAAGGATGGAAATGTTCTTTTATTGTTAACAACTTTGTCACTTTGACTAGACCCCTCCCCTTATTTTAGGTTGATTTAAAAGAAGTTATTAGTTCTCTGAGAATTTCATATGATGTGTTTTGACCATATTCCTTTCCTGAAACCTTTCCAGATACAACCACCCCATTCCTTACACATCCAATTTTGTGTCCTTTATTTTATTATAACTTTGTGTCCTTTATTTTATTACAACTCTGTGTCCTTTATTTTATCATATAATATTCTTGGTTATGTGGCCTTTTACTGGAATGTGGTTGATTACCAGATACTACATCCAGAGAAAATGGACTCGTACTCTCTCAGCAACTAGCATTTGCCAATTGCTCTTTTATGTCCAACTCCCCTCTCCATGCTGGGAACTGGTCTGTCTTGGTCCACGGGTCCTATGCCTGCTGACACTTCTGTTGTGAGTTCATATGTGGAGCTGCCTTGCTGTGTCAATGTGACAATGTTTCCTTGTAGTCATCCACCACCTCTGGCTCTTCCTCTGTTTCCACCCTCTCTTCTATAATGACCCCTGGACTTTCAGAGGAGGGGAACAGCAGGATGGCTCAGCAGGTAGAGACTTTTGCTATCAAACCTGACAGTCCGAGTTTAATCTCCAGAATGCACATGGTGAAGAAACGGAACTGACTCACCAGTTTTTCCTCTGACTTCCACATGTGCACTGTGACACGTGCATGTCACAGGTTTTCATAATCAGTAAATAAATGTAAAAAAAAAAAGGGTTTCAAAAGTTTCTTTTTTTCATGGCACAAAGTGTCTTAATTTGGAGAGACAGCTTATAGGGAAGATTTGGCAAAGTTCCTAGACTGTAATTCCTTCCTAATCAATGATTATTATGGCCTCATCTTAAGTGAGAACATTACACAATATTTCATTAGTGAAAGAAAACAAATATTTTACATGCAAATCTGGACAGATTCACTACAGTTTTTCTAAATGGACACTCAAATCCTTAATAAGACAGAAGTGAGTGCCAGGAAAGGCGCAAAACTACACAGAGAAACCCTGTCTCGAAAAATCAAAAAAAAAAAAAAAAAAAAAAGAACCTCTCTAAAGAAGATAAATGTAAGGAAAACAAGAGCTGTGGCTAAACTGTTAAAGAATTTGAGTGAGACAGGAAGCAAATGGGATGATGTGTACAGAGGCAAGCCCTGACAGTGCTTCTTCCTACCCACAATGATGCTAAGATATGACTTTCTATGATTACAACTGATTCCGTTTTAAGATTTGGTTTTTGTGTTTATTTATTTACTTATCCCTTTATTTTATTTTTTTTTTGAGACAGGATTTCTCTATGTAACATCTCTGGCTGTCCTAGAACTCACAGACTGACCTTGAACTCACAGAGATCCACCTGCCTCTGCCTCCTGGGTGCTGTGAACTGGCATCCTTTGCAAGAGCAGTAAGAATTCGTAACTGCAGAGCTGTCCCTATGTCCTATAACTGATTTATATTGTATCACTGATGTATAACAGTTCCCTACTTAAAATATTCAATGTTTTATTCTCAGACTCTGATGAATAAGTGAAACACTTTAGGAACCAAAGGAGAAGAGTGAAGGGATAGAAGAAACAAGGGTGGAAACCCTCTAGTCAGGTCTGCTCTGCAAACTACTGCTGCTGCAGAACAAGGTCCCCTGAAAACATCCACCATCATTACCAGCTTATGTGATATCAAGAAACCATCATGCGACATCCTCATAGAAGGAAAACATGGAGCTGGAGAGATGGTTCAGAGGTTAAGAGATCTTATGCTCATGCAGAGAACTAGAGTTCAGTTCCATGCCTGTACCTCCAGGTCCAGGAGATCTGACATCTTCTACCTTCTGCTAACACAAAACTTGTGTGACATTTACTCACACATACACATGAGCATATGCATATGCAAACATAGATGTGTGGACACACACACACACACACACACACCAAATAAAGGAGAGGTTAAGGAGGATCACTAGACTCTAACTAATATTAGGTTCAGATTCATTTCCCAGCCAGCTGTATACAATTCTGTGCACATTCTTGGGATTTTTGAGAAGTGCTACACTATATGGGTCTTGGGAGGTTAACTGAAGAGGGCTCCATCTGTGCAGTAACGGAAGAGTAAAGGTTTTCCAGTGGGGCTGCTTTGGGCTTCACCCATGCTCTTGCTGGTAACCCATCTCCTGTTAGACCTGTAAGCTCACTGGTTCCCCAGAGTGAGTCTATCTTAAGACTTTGTGAGGAGGGCCGATATTGATGATGTCTCCCTAGGGAAGAATATTCACATTAGTTACTCTGAAAATTTTCTTTACTTTTTATTTGTCATAAAGTGTTTAAGTACCTCATTTTGTACAAATGTCTATAATATTCTGCTTTACTTCTAGATTTTTCCACTCTGTTGGTTTGATTGTCACTCATTTTCTGAGTACTGCATCTTACAAGTATCCAGTCTTTGTAGCACAGTTAACAACTCCTAAGACTGTACCCCTCATTGGCTCCTCACTGCCAGCGTTATTATAGCGGAATTGCTCATTTTTATGTGGGTTTTAGCATAGTAGCTTATTTGATTCAGAATTAAACTTTGGGTTATCATTGCATAACGATGGTTAATAAGTAACTTAGCAACTGCTGCGTCATCATGGGACCACGTCATTCTGTTACAGCATCTCCTGTTTCCAGTCCTGTCAAATGTTCTCTTAAGTTCATAGGAATTTTAGTTTTACAATTTCTTCATACAGTTATTTTCAGCAAATAAATTGCCATATTCATTCCTAAGCTTGCTTTTCCCCTTTTTCACATAATTAATGTCATTTTTCCATTATTCTTTTTTTAATCAATATACATTTTTAATCATGTGAATACGTGTGTGCCTGTATGTGCGTTGATGCACATGAGTACAGTACTTGGATAAGCCATAAGAAGGCATCTTAATCCCTGGGGCTGGAGTTGTTGGAAGTTGTCAGTCACCTGATGTGGGTGCTGGAAACTGATGGGTCCTCTGTCAGGTTACCTGGAGAGCACAACCACTGAGTATCTCTCCAGCACCTATCTTTTCTCATTATTTTCATTTTGGGTTCCCATTGTATTCACTGTAGTGATTTTTTAAATTAAAGTTACCTTTTTTATTTTTTTAAAATGTGAATTTATTATATTCAAATCTATTTAAGAATGAATAGAAGTGTCTTTATGTCTAATTTAGCATTCCAGATTATTCTCACTCTCCATATTCGATTCCATTCTAGTTAAGTAAATTTCATTTCTCCAAGGCCCTCATATTTTGTCAAACCACAATTCATTCAACATTTATTTTTTAGGTAAGGTGAAGTGATAGTGATGTGCTTTTTTTCAAAGGGCCATTGGGTTGATCTCCATACACCTCTGTGGATAAGTCATTGAGCGTAAAGTGCAACTGAAGACAGGTGATAAATTTTATGACAGATGATCACATTCCTTCATACAGGACTTAATTATGATCATGGATCATATATTTGATTGAAAGCTGATTTTTATGAATTTGACTGCCAAGTTTGGTAGTGAGGATACTTTTAAATTTATTCTCTTTATATAGAATTGCATTGAAATATGTGTTCTTTCTTGTTTTTATTGCTTATTTATTTTGTTTGCAAGTCTCCTTATGGCATTTTTATAATACTTAATTTTGGTTGACCCTCACCTAACTCCTCCTCTTCCCATCTCTCTGCCCTCTTTTCCCACCATCTAGCCCCTCGGTATTTCCCTTTTACATTTATATAAAATTTATTTCCTTCTCTCTCTCTCTCTCTCTCTCTCTCTCTCTCTCTCTCTCTCTCTCTCTCTCTCTCTATGTATGTATGTATGTGTGTATGTATGTTGATATGAGTTCAGATACAGACATGTGTTAGGATCCAAGTACAGTCTTGGATGTTGGTCCTCACTTTCCACGTACTGGCCAATAGGCTTTTGGGAATTCTCTTAATTCTGCCTGCCATCTTACCATGAGATATCTGTGATTACATATTCTTACTGCTAGGTCTGGCTTTACATGGTTTTCGGGGATTTGAACTAAAGTTCTCATGCTTGTACCCACAAACATTGTACCCACTGAGCATCTCCCCAGTCCCAAATTTACTTTTAACATGCATAAAACCACAAACAATACACAATAGTGGCTTACATGATTTCCAATGCATGTATTTATTGATCAGCATTTAGAGAATATTAAGATGTATATATTTCCTAAAACATCTATCATTTCTGTATGTTAAAAATGCTTCCTTCCATCCTTTGTAAATGTACAACTTATTTTTTTTAACATATCATTACTGTTTTGGATGATAGCGCACCAGAACTTTCTCCTTTTGTCTAACTGTAAATTAGAACTCATTGAACAAACTTTTCCTATCTCCTTACCCCACATCTTCCCCACCTTTGCTAACTACCATTCCTGTTTCTATTTATGACATCAATGTTTTCAGATCCCACAGGTAAGTGAGACTATGTGGTATTTGTCTTTCTGAGTCTGAGTTATTTGCCTTATCATAATGGTCTCAGTAGTCATCCATGTCACCATGGATGACATGGTTAAATTCATTTTATACATTACATTCTGAATGGAGGCCACATTTCATCTATTCATTGGTTGGTTGGATAAATAGAATTTTTTTTACCTGTGCACTGTTATGAATAATGTTACAATAGACATTGATGTCTCTTCAACATACTGACTTCATTTCTCTGAATTTTTGAATATTTTTATTTGTTTTGTGTATGTGTGTGTATGCCACAGTGTACGTGTAGATAGAAAGGCAATTTACAGAAGTCAGTTCCCTTCTGCCATGACTGAAGTCAGGTTGAACTCAGGCTTGGTGTCAAATCCTTTGCTTGCTGAGCTATCTCAACAGCCTGGCCTATTTTCTTTAATGTTTTTATTGGTATTTATTACTTACACATAGTAATAAGTTTCATTATGACATTTCTAAGGATATGTAATATATTTTGATTAAAGTCAACCCCATGGTGTCTGTTTTATTTACATGTGTGATGTAAGATGTACTTTAGACACACAAGAAAGCCCTCTTTGAACAGCAGAGGAAGGATGGTAAAGAAGCAGGCTGGGAAATTTCTCCATACATCTGTTTGATTCTAAGGTAAGTTTCAGGTTGACTGAAACTAGGAGGCCATAATGTAATGAGAACAAAATGCCACTTGGCCATGAAATATATAAAGGAAGCATGACCAAGTTCCATGGCATTAACCAAGCATTCTGCATGAGACTGAGCCAAGGGGGTCACCTACTAATGGAGTGAGAAGAAGGTAGTGGATTTTGTCTTGTATATTCTTGCAGAAAGAGGAGAGGAGGGAATTATAATGAAGAGACACTCAAGATGGCTGGATAAATTAAGAATGCTGTGTGTGGGTGATGCATCTCCATTGTCAGAGTACCTGCCATAGCATATGCTAAGCCCCATGTTTGGTTTCTAGTTCTGCATTGATGAAAGATATCATTCTGTATGCTGTGAATAGGTGTTGCTCTGATTGGTTGATAAATAAAGCTGTTTGGCCAATGGTGAGGCAGAATAAGGTTAGGTGGGACATTGTAACTAGAGAGAGAGGAAGGAGAAAGACAGAGAGCAGAGGAGATGCTGCTAGCCAGCACCAGGAGAAGCAAGATGTGGAAATACCAGTAAGACACAAGCCATGTGGCAAAATATAGATTTATAGAAATGGATTAATTTAAGATGTAAGAGCTAGCTAGCAAAAAGCCTGCCATGGCCATAGTTTAAAAATAATATAAGCCTCTGTGTGTTTACTCAGGTCTGAGCACTTACAGGACCTTGAGGGACATAGGAATTTTATAAGTGGCCGTGGGACCTTGGTGCTGGGTGACTACACTGAATACACTGTGTGGTGTTAAACACACATTCTTCCTGCCTCCACCTCCCAACTGCTGGCATTGCAGGCATGTATCCCCACACTAGGCAAGCACTCTCCCACATGACTACATCCCGAGCCCTGGACTCAGCTCTATATTGAGCCCATGGTTCCTTTATTAGAGAGTCACCCAGCAGCACACACAGCCTTTCTCATTCTCTCTACTGTGCTCTAACACCCAGACACATGATCACTCTGACAGTTATTTAACCAAGTTGTCAGCCGCAGATGATAGCTCTTGGTTAAGTAAAGACTGTTGTATGAGTTGTAGTCACAGCCTTCCTTTACTAAGATTTATGACATAAGAAAGGGGGAAATGAGAAAACAGAGCAACAACTCCCTGTGTGTGACAGATGTGGAATCTGTCTGAAGAGAAAACAGTGCGTGGTGAATGAAAACTGGCACTAAGGCTTGGCAAATTGCCACTAATAGCTTTTTTTTTTTTTTTTTTTTTTTTTTTTTTTTTTTTTTTTTTTGGTTTTTCGAGACAGGGTTTCTCTGCGTAGCTTTGCACCTTTCCTGGAGCTCACTTGGTAGCCCAGGCTGGCCTCGAACTCACAGGGATCCGCCTGGCTCTGCCTCCCAAGTGCTAGGATTAAAGGCGTGCGCCACCACCGCCCGGCTTCCCAGTGATTGAATCCAACAATCCTGGAATTGTCTATGGAAGAGAAGCAGAAGCTTAGGTAGAGAAATTGAAGCCTCAACTTGGGTATTTTGTGAAGCGACCCTTTTACAAACACTGTTATAATTTGTATGTGTTGGATCTAGAAAAATATCCTAGATGGTATTTCATAGGAAAAGTGTATTTTTAGTCAGACTTTCTTTTTCTACCACCAGCTACAAATAAGGACATGAAGAGTTATTATTGATTATGAAAACTCAGCCTATAGCTTAGGCTTATTCCTAAGTAGTTCTTACAAATTAATCCATTTATATTAATCTACATTTTGCCTCATAGCTTCTTACCTTTCTTTCATTCTGTATATCTGATCCCTACATGTCTTGGTGTCTCTCTGTGCCTCAGTTCTCTTCTCCTACTTCCTCTCTCTGTGCCCAGAAGTCCTGTCTATACCTCCTGCATAAGTATTGGCCATTCAGCTTTTTATTACACCAATCACAGCAATATATTTCCACCCAGTGTATACAAATATCCGACAACATGTGTTGTTGTTTGTCTGTTTCAAATTATATGGCAAAAAGCCATCTGACCATAACTTGATATAATTGCTTTTAAAATGCAACCCAAATATACATTTTTGAGTTTACCATCTAGGGCTGGGGTGATAGCTCAGTTGTTTAAGTGTTTGCTTAGCACACATTAAGAACTCAGTTTGATCCCCAGAATCTGTGAGGAGAAGCCAGGTATGGTATGTGGCATGCTTATAATCCAGGTGCTGAGACAGCAGAGACAAGGTGATGCTTTTTTTTTTTTTTGTTTTTGTTTTTTTGAGACAGAGTTTCTCTGTGTAGCTTTGCGCCTTTCCTGGAACTCACTCTGTAGCCCAGGCTGGCCTCTACTCACAGAGGTCTGCCTGGCTCTGCTTCTCGAGTGCTGGGATTAAAGGCATGCGCCACTATCGGCCAGCGTGACCTGTCTTAAAACACAAGATGTACAACATCCTGGTCAACAACTGACATATAAACGCATACAACACACCAACATATGTGCATGGGCACCTATCCACATGCATGCACATACAAAAACACACAAGAAAATAAAAAGCTACCACATATGTGCAACTTAGAGTCTCTACCTCAGAATAGACTGTGCTTTGTTTCTGTTTTATAAAATCCATTCAATATACAATAGAAACAACTACCTACTTAGCAAAATTTACCCAATATCTTCTTTTCCACTGTGCTGTTTGTCCTTGGAAATAATGGTTATGACTGATGGTTTCTATTATTATGTGACAGACTACTACATTTTTGCCTAATATGTAAGAGTGACAATAGTTTATGGTTATTTTTCTCTTTTTATATATGGTGCATGTGCGGTGAATATTTGTGCATGTGTTTTCTTGCCCATGCAAGCATATGTGAGAGCCAGAGACTGACATCAGCACTTCTTTTCTCGGTAACTTGTCTGCCACATTTTCTGAGATAGTCTCTAAATGCACCCGAAGATCACTAGTTTGGCCAGGCTGGTTGCCAAGCAAGCCCCAGGGCTGGTACTCTCTATCTCACCAGAACTGTGGTTACAGCTACACAGCATCTAGCTTGGTTTTCTTGGAGATCCAGGGATTGAACTCAAATCTTTATGCTTGCACAGCAAGTGCTTTGCCCCTGAGCCTCTCCTCAGCCTTGTGTGGGATTTGTCTTGCTTTTCATTAGTGTGTTGTTATTCTTAGTGTACGTGAACACTCAGTTACCTCTGAGTCTGCTGTATCAATGAAACTTAATGGTTCCCTACACCACAAGGGCCTGGTTGTGTTTTGATGAGCAGTTCTTGCTTCCTCTCTTTGCCTTCCCTTCACCACTATTTCTTCATCTTTTGCTCTAAACAAATTCTTTGCACGATCACAGCCCCCTCCACATCAGCAGCAGCTTATGCTGAGATTGCCTGTTCAGCACCTAGATCTTTGGTCCTTTCTTCAGTACCAAGTGGAGCTTCCATCACTGAAGTAGAATTCAGATTGATGTCTACTCATTTGCTAACCCAAGGAAATCAATCTGAAAGTGGAGTTGCACTTTAATTGCTAATATTAAGTGATTTTCAAAATTTCCAGTGCATACCTAATTAGAGTAAATGTTTTTCTTATGAAGAATTAATCAAAACATTCTGAACATGTTTATTATAATGAAAACCCACTATATAGCTAACTACAGTGGCAGGGCAGCACACAGAACGACTCTCTTGAACATGCCCTGCAGATGTTTTGTTTCTTAAGAACTGTGAAAGATTTCCTGCAGACACTTGTGGGGCAATTCCTGGTGGGACCTATTACACAACAGACCCAGTTCTGCTGGAAGTTCAATGTGCCTTCCCTGTGCCAGAGACTACTCATGGTCCCTCCCAAATCTTTCCCTACCACTAATGAGGGGTACATCATTAAAAACAATTGCAGTGTTTTTTTTTTTGTTAAAGTGTTTTCCAGGTTTAAGATTGCTTTATAGTCTATAATTTGCATTATAAACATTATAATTTTTTTTTACTTATAAATTCTCAAAAAAAGATTTTAACTAGGGTCAAAAAAGTGGTTGACTTAAAGCTGAAGTCCCAAGTTTGATTCCCAGAATCCTCATAAAAAACACCAGGTATTATGGTGTATGCTTCTATTTCAGCACTGAGGAGGAATTCTTGTCTAGTTTGGCTGAATCAACCAGTTCCAGGTTTTAATAGACACTGTTTTAAAAACAAAACAACCAAGAACACCTGTGAATAATATCTGAGGTAGACACTCTAGGTTTCCCTCGGTCATTCACATGTACATGTACACACTTGCACATGTACCCACACACTCCCGTACCCTCAAACATGAGTAAATGAATAGTATGGTCTGTGAGAGACAATGCCTAAAAAGAGTAGTAAGGCGGAGATCAACTGATAGTGACAGCTGACGTACACCTCTGACCTCCACACAGAAGTGCACGTGCATATGTCTCACAACACAGCACACACTTTACCCTGAAGGTACAATTAGGTAAGAAAGAAACTACTCACACACAGGAGTCAGTTGGGCAGAAGTCAAGAAGTGGGCCTGTCTGTGCTGCAGGGGCACAAGTAAAGAGTGAAATAGTGTGGCAGATGAAGGTTGGAATTAAAATAAAGACAAGCAGCAGCTAAACTAATAGAGTGAAGTGGAGCTTGAACAAAAGCATGCTTGTATGTTTTGTTGTGTTATTTTATAAGTGCCCAGTCATGCAATCTAACCATGTACAAGTAAGCTTTCCAGGTGCCTGCCATGTTAGGGACACATGTGTATAACCTATGGTGATATGAGAGAGGAAGTGAAATGGGTGGAGGTAACATAGGGACAGCAGCACAGTCATTGCCCCCTCTTCAATTCTGTTGTTCAGCTCCCTTCAGGGAGTCTGACTCATGAGTGCTCACACCTATTGATCTTTTGACCATCCTCTCCTTTTTCTTGTACCCTCAGCATCCATTCAGATTCAACCTTCTTCCACTGCAACACCATGATGGGCCCAAGTCCCTAGCCCCTAACCATGCACATACACACAGTAGTACTCTGAATGCTCTTGAGTATCACCTGACTCAGATTGTCCAAGAGTTAACAGCTAGCAGGTGCAAGATCCAGTGTTTGACTTTGTTATGGTTACCTTGGCCAACTTGGCATAACCTAGAATCGATCACCTCAGAAGAAGGTGTCAATCAGGGATTGTCGACATTGGGTTGCCCTATGGACATGTCTATCGTGATTATCATAATTAATTGATATGGGAAGACCCAGCATATTCTCAAGGTTACCATTCCGTATGTGGAGAATCTGAAACTGAATGGGTGGGGAATGAAGCTGAGCACAGGCAAGCAAGCATGCATACATACCCTCTCTGTGCTCTGGGCTGTGGATGTGTTTTACAGCGTTTGTTTTGCTTTCGCTACGATCATGGACAGTGACCTGGAATTTTACACTGAAATCAGCCCTGTTTCTATGTAAGTTGCTTCTTGTCAGAATATTTTATCAGAGCAAAAAAAGAAAGAAACTAGAAAAGAAATATAGAAGGCCAGCCATGATTTGGAGTCTTGAACGATCCATCCATATTCCTCTTGGGGGCACCCTCTGTTGTATGGTGGGCCACTGACTTATTTTTGTGAATTTTTGTATTCCTTTCAACTCCCAGAACTGTCTATGGCTCCTTTTAAACTGCCTTCACCATCCTTCAACCTTGAATTGGGGTATTAAGAGTACTGTTCTTGAGTTTTTCATATTTTAAAGGTATACTTTAAACACCTTAAGATCTCAGCAGAGACATTTTAAAGTAACACCAACCAGAATTTATAACACAATGATTGACCCTATATTCAACCTATAAAAAAGAATTCTAAATTATTTCATATTCTTATTTTACTTTATTTTTAATATTTCCATATGATGAATATTTTATAGCCACTGCAATGATAAGATTTAATAATTTTTTTTTGGTATTTTGGAATAGGGTTTCTCTATATAGCTCTGGCTATCCTGAAACTCATTCTGTCAACAAGGCTAGCCCCAATTCAGAGATCTGCCTACCTCAGCTTTCATAATGCCAGGATTAAAGTCATGCATCACCATGAACCAGCCACATTTTGTTAATTAAAAAATTATACTATATATTTGGATTATGATTTTTAGCCCCACATCTTTTTCCATTGCCTACCCACCTCCCTATCTATTCAACTTTATGTTCTTTCTCTCCCTTTTAAAAATAAATGAAAAGATAAACAAGAAGCTGGGAGGTAGTGGCACATGCCTTTCATCCCAGGATTTGGGAGGCAGAGGCAAGTGGATCTTTGTGAGACTGAGACCACCTGGTCTATAGATAAAGTTCCAGGACAGCTGGAGCTACATAGAGAAACCCTATCAAAAAAAAAACAAAAAAAAAAAAACCAGACAAACAAACAAGCAATAAATAAATCAATAAGGAACAAAACCAAAAATACAAGAATCACATGCAGACACACAAACACACCAAAATAAACAAAAATAAAAATGAACAACTCAAAGACCAATAAGACAAAAAATTGTCAAAAAAAAAAAAAAAGAAAAAGGCAAAATGGAAAAAATGTCCACTGGAATACAACTGAATGGAATCCTCATTGGTCTTATAATAAAAACCCAAAGCCAGATATTGGGGTAAATGCTGAAAGATTGGAGGAAACAAACCACAGCCACTTCTCACCTCATCAACTCCTCAGCTGAAAGGGGAAGATTCTGTCTCCATGAATCCTCAGACCGAATGCCCCTGAGTCCTCAGCTGAAAGGACACTGAATTCCTGTCTCGTCCTGCCTTATATTCCTTTCTCTGCCCAGCCACATCACTTCCTGTCTCAACCTTCCCAATGCTTAGATTAAAGGTGGGTGACTCTCAAGTGCTGAAATTAAAGGTGTGTGCCACCAACACCTGGCTCTGTTTCTCTTTTAGACTAGAATAATCTCATGTAGTCCAGGGTGATCTTGAACTCACAGAGATCCAGATGGATCTCTGCCTTCCGAGTGCTAGGATTAGGGTGTGCCACCTCTGGCTGGCATCTATGTTTAATCTAGTGGCTGGCTCTGTCCTTTGATCTTCAGGCAAATTTTATTTGTTGGAGGCCAAACAAAATATCACCAGAGTTCATTTTGTGTTGGCCAACTACTCCTGGGCACAGGGCCTGTCCTGAAGTGTGGTTGATATACCCAATAACACTGCACTAGGGAAAACTGATACTTCCCTTGCTAGAGGGTAGCAATTACAGATAGCTGCTTGGTTAGGATCCTGAGTCCACTTCCTTCTCTCTGTGCTAGTGTCCATTTGGCTTAACCCGTGACGGGTTTTGTGCCTGTTGCCACAGTCTCTGTGAGTGTGTATCAGTCCTTTTGTATCTGTTTCCTTGGAGTCATTCATCACCTGTAGCTGGTATAATCTTTCCTCCATTTCTTCTACAGAAATCCCTGAGTGGAGGGCTTTGATGAAGACATTCATTTTAGAACTGAGTACTCTAAAGTCTCTCACTATGTGCTCTTTGTTCAGGTGTGGATCCTTGTGTTAATTCCCATTAAGCCACAAGAAGAAGCTTCTTGATGTGTATTGAAAAAGGTACCAATCTGTGAATATAACTGTGTATCACTAGCAATCATTTTATAGCTATGCCCCATTTAGTGGAATAATAGTATTAGATTTTCCCCTGGGCTCGTGACCTATCTAGTCGTAGGTTCTTGACCACTTATGCCATGTCCAAGAATGGCTCCCATCTCATAGAGTGGGACTCTAATCGAATTAAAAAGATGTCCCATAACACTTGTGCCACTATTATTATTGCACAGTGTGTCCTTGCAGGTGGGTAATTGTTACAGGTCAGAGGTTTTACTTGGATGATATTGGTGATCACATTTCTTCTCCAGTAGCGTGCAGAGTACCTTCCAGTTCCATGAACACTAGTCAGTAGGAGTGAAGCTTCTGATTAGGCACCACCTCAACTTTTCCCTGCTTGATGACATAAGTGTTTTCTTCAGCTATATGACTTTGCCATAGACTTGTGGAGAACTTATCTATTGCCTGTGATGTTTAAGGGTTTCCATGGTGCCCTGTTGATCAATGACTCAACAAGATATATCCCATTCTTAGAACTGGAGATTTTACTTGGTGGCACAAGATGTCTAGTTGGGTCATGGTTTCTCCTGTTATTTGGTGATGATAGTTAGATTCCTTTCCTATATGTGTATATTTTAGGATGCTTCTACAGTGTAGGTTTCTGAAGGTTTTCTCAAATGGCCCTTAGTGTTAGCTGTCCCTGCCCATATTCCCTCCTTTACCATTCTTTTCCATTCTCTTCCATATTTTACACTCCCATTCTAATTTCTTGTCTCTCCATAACAATGTGTTCTATTTCCTCTTCCTTGGGAGAGCCTCTCCTTCCTCTCAGTTCCTATTAGGCACCCAATCTCTGTGGGTTTTTTGGATTGTAGCACACATATCTAAAGTTAAAAGCTAATATCCACCACAGGAGAAAAATACAATATTTGTTTTCTTAGTTATGGATAATGTCACTCAGGATGATCTTTTCTAATTCCACACATTTACCTATGAAATTCCTAATTTCATTTTTCTTAACAGCTGAAATATTCCATTGCGTAAATGTACCACATTTTCATCATCTATTCATCTGTTGATGTACATCTAGACAGTTTTCAGTTTCTGGCTATTGTAAATAGAAGAACAGTGAACTTGCATGAACAAGTATCTCTATAATAGAATGTAGAGTACTTTGGGTATAAACCTGAGTGATAGATATAGTATGATATTGAGGTAGATCTATTCCCAGCTTCCTGAGGAAACTACATTGATTTCTATAACTATATGTGTACTTCCACACAAGGTTTCCCCTTTCTGCAAAGTATGTATTTAAGAATGTCATCCTTTTCTTGAACTTGATTTGATTGAAAAATTGTAGACTAAATAATTTGACTGATTTTTAATTAATTTCTTTTACTACAGTGTGTGTGTGTGTCTGTGTGTGTTTGAGTGTGCCTGTGTACATTATTCAGGGACCAAGAAAGGCTTTGAATTTCCTCAGTTTCCTCCAAATTATTTTTGGGGATCCTGTACTGTATCATGGTATTTGCTTTTTACTTGGCTTCCATGAAGACCTATAGTGAGTTTCCTATAAAGAGCCAACTTTTAAAGTCTTCCTACTATTCTCACAGATAAAAACTTAAAGTAGAGTATTAAGGAAGGCTGATCTTTCTCTTGTATTGTGATTATTATTTAATTTGTCATTTAAAGATACATTTACTAACAACATCCACATTTTTGGCAAATAATCATAACTTTTACCTGAAATTTGTGCTCCTGCTTGGTCCTTGAAGTGCTTTCTAGAATGCAATGATATCAGACCCTTTATTTCTTGTTTTAATCAATACAAGCACTGTCCACTCAGAATACTCATGAACTTTTTCATTGAAGTGAATTGCTAACTCAGATACTTAAAAATATTTTTTAGTAGACCCCAATAGGAATAGAAAGAAGCAGAGTGCTAGAGAGGTCCCCAGAAATCCACAAAGATACTTCCCCTATAGTCTACTGGCAATGGTCCAGAGAGTGCCTGAGCTGACCTTCTCTGTTGATTGGATGGCTGAACACCCTAACTGTCATGATAGAACTCTCATCCAGTGACTGATGGAAACAGATGTAAAAATCCACGGCTAAGTCCCAGGTGCAACTCCAGGAATCCAATCAGTGTGAGAGAGGAAGGATTATATGAACAAAAGATATCGAGACCATGATTGGAAAAACCATATGGAAAAATAGCCAAACTAGTGGAAATACATGAACTGTGAACCAATAGCTGAGGAGCCCCCATGGAACTGTACCAACCCATGGTACAACTGGATAAGTGAGACAGTTGATTAGCTTGAACTGTTAGGGGGCCCCCAGGCAGTGGAACAGGGATGTGTCCTTGGTGCATGAGCTGGCTTTTTGGAACCTAGGGCCTATGCTGAGACACTTTGCTCAGCCTTGGTGTAGGTAGGAGGTGACTGAACCTGTCCCAATTGAATCTACCAGACTGGGCTGACTCCCCAGGGGAGACCCTGCCATGGAGGAGGTGGGAATGGGGGCTGGCTTGGGGGCAGGGCTGGGGGTGGGAGGAGGGAGGACAGGAGAATCCATGGCCGACATGTAAAATTAAGTTAATTATCAAATAAAAATTTATTTAAAAAAGCAAAACAATATTTTTTATTTATTCTTTGATTTTTCTGTACATGCATAAAATAAATCTTGTTCATGTGTATGCCCTTCACCCCCTTTTCAACTCTCTCCAATCTCACTGAATCCCTCTTCTTCCCAAGTAGTGTCCCTCCTACTTTTTGCATTTTTTTGTGACCCACCTCATCTAATTAGGCTTGATTGCCTAAATTTGGGTCAGGGGTTATTTACTGGGGCATTGGAAACTAATCAAAGGCTATGTAACAGGAAAACAAAACAATAGTCTCTCTCCCAGCAACAAGAATCTATCAATCCCAGGCTGACTTTGAATTCATGTTCCTCCTGCCTCAGACTCTTGACTACTGGAGTTATAGAGTACACAACATTATGCCTAGCTCTCAAAGGAACTTTCTTAATGCTTTGACAGCACCTGCTGTCAAAATCCAGCCCCTGGTTGATGTAGTAATTGGAATTCAATTGGACTAATGCTGCAATAAATGAAAGAGCAAGAGTTCCACATGTAGATTTTTGGAAGCAAATGAAGAACTCTTCCCATTATCGTGTTCTAAACAGATGCAGATAAACGATATTATAATACTATCTAATAGGACTACATAACCCTAGCTCAACAAAATTCTGATGTCAGACTGAAGTGATGCATCTGTTCTTAAAGTTCTTGCCTTGCAAGCTTGAAGTCCTGAGTTTAACTCCTAGAGCTTACATTTAAAAAGGCATTATGCAGTCTAAGCAGGTTATATTAATATATTTAGTATATTTATATACTTAGGAAACACATACACACAACAACAACAACAAAGGAGGGTATGGATTTGAGTGAAAGCAAGATGGGAATGCCTGAGAAGGGGTGGATTGAGGAAAGTGAACAGACCAAATGATATAATTATATCATAATTTCAAAGAAAAGGGTTAAAATATTAAAAAGATTACAGTGGTTATTGAACTTTCTGCTGCTTCTTCTTATTTAACACAATAATAAAATACTGTTCAAGTTGTTTTTTTTTTTTTTTGCATTGTTTTGTAAAGCCAGAGAGAGTGGTGAACACTCATGTGTATTCTCAGTGCACACTTGTAATCTCAGCCCTTGGGAGGCAGAGACAGGTAGGTCACTCAGGCTCCCTGGCCAGCTAGATTAGCCTGATTGGTGAACTCTGAGCCGGTGAAAGAACTTTTTTTGGATAAAGAAAGAAAAAGGAAAGAAAGGAAGGAAAGAAAGAAGGAAGAAAGGAAAGAATAAAAGGAGTATGTGTAGTGCCTGAAGAATGACTCCTGGGTGTGGTGGTATTGTGTTCACCAAAATATTGTGTACCTTAATAAATTTATCTGGGGTCAGAGAACAGACAGCCACTAGATACAAAGGCTAGAAAATGGTGGCACTCACACCTTTAATCCTAGCATTCCAGAGATAGAAATCCCTCTGGATCTCTGTGAGTTCAAGGCCACATTGGAAACAGCCAAGCATGGTGACACGCCTTTAATCCCAGAATGCCAGCCTTTAATCCCAGGGAGTGGTGGTAGAAAGTAGAAAGATATATAAGGCGTGAGGACCAGAAACTAGAGGCTTTTGGCTGCTTAAGATTTTGGCTGGTTAGGCTTTTGGCTAGTAAGCATGTGGCTGGTTAAGCTTTCAGGCTTTGGAGCAACACAGTTCAGCTGAGATTCATTCTGGATGAGGACTCAGAGGCCTCCAGTCTGAGGAAACAGGACCAGCTGAGGAACTGGTGAGGTGAGATAGCTATGGTTTGTTCTGTCTCTCTGATCTACCGGCATGGACCCCAATAACTCGCCTCAGGTTTGATTTCATTAATAAGAACTTTTAAGATTCCTGCTACACCTGGGGATGTTTTTTTGGCATCCACATGCACATACATGCATTTGCATCTTCACAGACACACACATACATGCACACACATGGGGAAGTGGTCGACAAAACTCTGATATCTTTAATTCTGTTACACGGTATAGTGTGTGCTGACCAGGAGGCCAATCAGGGCCCTCCCCTCAGGCCTTAGTTGCCTTCACTGCTGTACTAAACTATAGGTCTTTCCCATCTCTAATGCATTTTTTCATTCTGTATTCAGATTTCAAATGAGACTTTCTTCAGCAAGCGTGTCACTAAAATTATATTTTAGTTGCTTTATGATCTTGCTCTTTTCGTTTAGAAGTAAGAGTCTGTGAATCAATTTTTTTTCTATCTGGTATTGGAAATTTATGGCACTTGGAAGATTCAAATTCAAGTCATATTTACTTTTCTTTTCTTTTCCCAAGAGGACTCATACATGTGCCTTCTTCCAGTTCTGCTCTGTGACTCAGTGGAAACAGCTGGCTCTGAGCTGCTCTATAGAAACTGTGAGGAGCACAAGGACTGGCCTGTGTAGATGAGATTGTCTTCAGAGGTTTTCACATGCAGATTTCACACTATTTTCCTAATTGTGTTATGATGTCATCAAGTGCCATCACCCTTGTCCCATGGGAGAAAATCAATGATCTGGAGCCACTCTGTAAAAGATACAGGTGCCCTGAATATAATCCATCAATGTTTGCTGCCTTCTGTATTGGCTATTTTCTCAGTTCTGTGATAGAATACCCCGATTGATGATAGATGTGGGCAGCATCACCCCTAGGCAGGTAGGCTTGGGCTATAAAAGAAAGCTAGCTAAATGTAAGCCTGGGAGCAAGCCAGGAAACAGCAACCCTCAATAGTGTTTGTATCAGTTCCTGTTCTGGCTCCCACCCTGACTTCCCTCAGTAATGGATTATAACCTAGAAGTGTCACCAAATAAACCTCTTCTTTCCAAAGTTACATTTGATTGTGATGTTTGTCAGAGCAACAGAAAAGAAACCAGAACAAGGAGAAAGAGTCAATTTTGGCTCAGTTCTGAAGTACAGTCCATCATGGTGGGGAAGTCATGGCAGCAGGAATGTGAGGCACCTGCTCACACATTCCATCCATGGGAAGTGGGGAGCAATGAATGCTGTTGCACCCCTCATTTTCTCCTTCTTATTTAATGTAGACCACATGTAATAGGACAGACCCATAGGGTCGAGAAAAGTGGCTCAAACCAGTTGCTGAGGCATGCACCATCATGAACTTCCTTAGCAGCCAACTTGGAGTCTGCATGAGGGTCTAGCAAAAGTCACTGTCCAGAGTTCTTCATTGGAGTCTTCTTGAGGGCCTAGCAACAGGCACTCTCAGAGCTCCTGATAGTGACCAGTCAATAAGGGTGAACACTCAATGTCACCAGATCACTGTCAGAGCTTCTCATCATGCCCAACCAATAAGGGATGACCATGCAATATCACCAATTTGGGACACAGCCTGGGTGCTGGGAGGAGGGTACATAAGGCTTTACTGAATAAACAAGTCTGCTGTTTGCCTTCACCTGACTCTTGGGGCTGTGTGGTTGACTCTGCACCTTTTCACCCCTTACCCCTGAGGAAGCCATCAGGACCCAGAAATAGTTATCTTCCCATTTTAATTAACCTAGTCTTGTTAATCCCTCTCAGGCATATTCAGAGGCTAACCTAGTCTATATATCAACATTCCTCTGGATGCATTTATAAGGGATTTTCTATATTAGGTTAATTGAAATAGAAAGAGCTAAATATGAGCATCACCATGTCATAGGTCATGGTCCTAAATGAATAAAAAGGAGGTGAGCTGAGCATCAGCACTCATCTCTCTCTGATTCCTGACTCTGCATACAATATGACCAGCTGTATCACACTCCTACTACCATGACTTCACCATCCTAATAAACCCTCTAATCCATGAACTGGAATCAACCCTTCCATTCTGTAGTTTCTGTTTGTCTGGTATCTGTCTGCAGAAACTAGAAAAGTGACTAATACACCTTCTCATGGGTATTCCGTATGCTTTGTTATTTTCTTGCTAGCTGGTAATATGTCTCACACTAATGTGTAGGTTCTCCACATCAAGGAAGTCTCTAGTTCTTCACAGACACAAAAGGTGTGCTCTACCACTTGTGTAAACTCTTGCAGTTTCTTCCTGGAGTTGAAGGGGTTAGGACTGTAAGGCTGCCACCTCACCCTGGATGGCAGTCCCAAGCCATGCATGACAATGCACTTCAGAGGGAGTAGGGTCCCTAGTTTCCTCCTGTAGTTGGATCACTTATTTTAAAGGTTTGTGAAACCCAGAGATTCACTTCCTCATAATGGATATTGCAAGAACCAATTGGAAAAGGATTGTAAGCTAACCATGAGGTTGTGGCAGTTGACCTACACTCACTCCTGATGAACAGTCTCTCTCTATGTTCATCAACCTAGAAATTTGACTATATGCTGTTTAAGACTCTAATGGATGCTTTTTGGCAGATAAGTAAATGATTGATCAAGCCATTGGCCTATAGTGAATGAGTCAATCTCCATCTCTCATCCCTTCATAGGAAGTAGGAGTGTAGAATTGCAAGTTTGAACTCTATAAAGCTCAAGTCTCTCCTTGTAACCATCCTTCAGCCTTTGAAGATCAGCTTGTTAGCATCAGTTCAAGTAAAAGTGAAAAGAGCTAAGTAGCAAAATAGAATATTCTCACCCTTATTAGTCAGGAACATCTAATGAGTTTAGGAGTCCTATATCATGAGCTGTGGGGCAAAGACCAAGTATGTATCTCTTATACATTTGCCAACACTTAGTCACAGATGGAAATGAGACTCACACATGTACAGAAGGAAAGCCTAGGTTCACTGCCTAGATAAGCCACTAACTCCAGGAAAGCTGAAAATAAGTACAGAGCCCATAGATGAGAAGAGCAATTAAGATTTAACTAGAGAAAACATAACTGCAGTTATTAATTGAACCTCTTTCCTCACCTATAAGATAAGATAAAGCCTACCTGGGTATAGGTATACAGGAAAATTACCAAACACTGCCAGTAGATTATCACATATTGATAGCTCCTTTTCTTTAGCAATTTGAGGCAGATAACCATAAGGAGGTTTTTAGCAATGTGGAATTCCACCTTGGCTTGTACTGTGCACACACACCTTCCAAACAATGCACCAAAAAAGCCTAGGATACTCCCACGCATACACCTCCATACACATCCATATGCATCCATGTATCCTTGATTTAAATAATGGAAAATAAAGTTACTCCTCCTAGAAACTTCTAGATAATGCCTAGTTTCTACTCAAACACATCTGGGAACTACAGGCAATGGGATGATCTGCCCTAGACTGGTTTGGGGAAAGTGTGGAATAAGTCAAACTATATGATCAAAGTAAACTTTTAGAATCACCTATTTACCATCCTATGCCTGTGCATAACTGGGTTTTCATGTGATTAAAATCAGACACATTATGAGAAGGGACATATAAAGTAAGCAGAAGATGGCATAATTCGAGCCTGCCAATCAAGATACAGAACCACTCAAGCTAAACCCCTAGTAATCAAACCCCATAAATAATAAAGGAGCCCCTCATTCATGTGGCCTCTGTCCATCTTGGCAAAGACTCATTTCTAATCTGTTCTAATCTGTTCGTTTCATTCTTGAATAAGAGATCACAAGCCCTATAACCTAACCCGTGGTAACAGTTGTGGCTCTCACAGTGTCAGGATTCTGAGTAATTCTTCCATCACATCACGAAATCCCTGTGTCTGGTGAAGGAAAATTTCTCTTTAGGAAGTATTAGTTTCAGAGCATAAAAAAGCAAGTGAGATAATGAATATGTATCTGTTTTAAACATTTCTCCTGAGGAGTTGGTAATATCTCTCCTGCTCTATTCCATTGGTGAAAACAAGTTACATACCCTGAGGCTGTGTAAAGGGACAGAGAAGAATAATTGTTGCACGGACAGACACATGCGGTATTTAGTATTAGTAATATTCCTCAAACTACCAGGTTTCTAAAAGACTGTCAGAAATTGATTACAAACTTCAGTTTCTCACTTATTCATTTGTTCATTTATTTATCTATCATTAAGCAGGTGCTCTTTGAAAACTTGGTGTCCTATATCATGTATTACATGTTACAGATGGTAAAGAGAGGAAGCAATTGTGATGCAAATGTAACTAGAAGATGTTTGATAGCAAGGGAAGTTTCTCTATCTCCCATTCCACTCTGCCTCTCTCTCTCTCTCTCTCTCTCTCTCTCTCTCTCTCTCTCTCTCTCTCTCTCTCTCTCTCTCTCTGTGTGTGTGTGTGTGTGTTGTGAAGGTGGATGTGGAGTCAAAACTACACATAACTATACATACAGGTAATGAATAGTCATGCTTTGGATTTCTAAGAACCAGGCACATGGAAAGTTGGCACTGCATGTCCAGGGACTGCAAACTTCACAAGTTGAGGTCTACTCTCCTCATTTCTCTGTCTGAACTCTATGACTGTCCTTTGAAGAAAATAGCAAAGGACTCAATATATGGACTTGGAGAGAGGGCAGAAATGGTAAGTATCCTGCTGTGGAACTAAAACCTTCTGTAGAAAAGCAGGTCTAAAGTGGTGACAGGGATGTACTCCTGTACTCCTGTCATAGACTGTTGTAGAACGCTGTCCTCCTCATCAGAACAACTGTGACTACCCACAAAAGACCCTGGACATTGGGCCTGTTGATGTTGCCTTAGACAAGGGATAGAGAAGGTCATTAAACTCTTGACTGAGACTCCATACAGGTCCTGTTGTCCACCCCTCCAAGGTGTGTATAGCACTGCACCATCTGCATGTGATCTTGGCTGGTTCTAGAGCCTATGGAAGGTAGAAGACCACTGAAGGGGGGATGCTGTCTATATGGCTATGGGGAAGTCATCATTCAGGCTGTGGCAAGACTTCCCAATGGCTGTATAGGAGACACTATACTCTTATAAATAGCCCATCTCCCATGTTGCTATAAGTAACCCCAATAAATTATTGGTTCAAGAGGGCAGATTTGGGTGGGACCACTACTTTCATCTATTGTTGACTGCCAATGTGGGTTGAATAGATAGATGTTCATTTATATTTCCCCAGGAAAAGCTCATACAACACAGATCATCAGTCAACTTGTCCAACAAAAAGAGGCAGGTATGTCAGACACCAATCGATAATGTGTCTTTTTCCAATTCCAGAGACCCAGAGGAAATGCCATGTGGGGACAAGGCCCCTAAGGGATGTGGGGTTCTTGTCTGAGAAGAGGCACCACAGGCTCATTGGGCTGACGTCATACAAAGCATGTTTAAGGAGAAAGAAAACTGGAAAGTGTAAGGTTTACCAGGCATTGCTAGTGCTGTTCAAGACTTGTGTTCATGCATTTTCCTAATTAATTTAACATCATTATATGATTTTTGACCTAGGTTGCATGTGAGAAATGGAATGCCATGGGAAGAGGTGTCTATTACCTTATATGCCCTACACACAGTGGTTGGCCAAATTTTAAATTTTCCATCATATTGGAAGAAGGCATGATGCAGGGCTTGGGAAATAGCTCAGCTGGTAGAGTGCTCACCTAGGATGGGGAAGGCCCAGGATTTAACATTGTCAGAAATGGTGGGTGTCCTGCATGTTAGAGTAATAAATGATAATGGTTCTTGTTGATGGGGATTTTCTTACATCTTATCCTTCATGTCAATAAAGTTTAAAAGCTATTTATTATTCTAATCCCACCAGCTTTAGCTTGTCTCTGTTTTCCATGGAGATTTTCCTTCATTCCCTTCCTCCCTCTCTTTCTCCCTCCTTGCCTTTTTTCCTTTCTTGCTTAGGGTATGTGTGTGTGTGTGTGTGTGTGTGTGTGTGTGTGTGTGTGTGTGTGTGTGTGTGTGTGTGTGTGTTGTATGGTGTTTCTGTGGGCATGAGCACATGTGTATACCTGTAGAGGCCCAAGGGTGGCATGGACTGTCTCCATAACCACTCTCCATCTCATTTTTACAGACAGTTCTCTCACTGAACCCGGAGCTTACTCATTCAGCTACAGTGTCTTGTGAGTGAGCTCTGGGGATCTGCCTGTGTCTGTATCCTCCAGTGCTGAGAGCACAGGTTTGAGCCAATGTCTATGTAAACTGGAGGAGCTCATTCCCGAAAACAAGCATTACCTGACTGAGCTTTCTCTTTAGCTCAGTCTATCATAAATTAACCTGTAGTAAATACTTTGATGTGATAATTTTATTCTGTGCCTTTGTACTTTTAATATTTATTTCTATTTCTAGCAGTCTGAAGGGTGTGTGTGTGATGTGTGTGTGTGTGTGTGTGCACATGCATGCACACAAATGCATATGTTTGTATGACTGTAGTTTCCCATAGAGAAGGCATCGTAGCATCATATTCCCTAGAGCTGTAGTAACAAACAGTTGTGAGCCATCTAATGTGTATGCTGGGAACTGAACTCAGGTCCTCTGCAAAAGCACCATGTTCTCTTAACCATTGATTCTGTGCCTTTAAGGAATAACAAGGAAGCAATGAATGATGAATTCTATAATATTGTGAATTTTTGATACTGTCTTAAATTTACAGAGCTGCTGACATAAGTAGTTGCAAAAACAACTTTAAAATATAAAAACAAAACACCATCAATTGTCTTGCTATTGACTCACTCTATAATTGTAATGCATACTCTATAAATTTGCTATTTACTTTTTACTATTTCTCAGGCAATTACATTTTACTGCAAATTTGGAGGATTTACTTGATATAATCATTGAGTACAAGTGTAGTGCTAAGTATTTAAATGAGGACGTTATCTAATGAGGCTAATTTTTCTTGTCCTGTTGCAACTAGATTATTTTTAATATGTAAAACTTATTAAAACATATTCAATTATACTGGGAAATTTAAATCAAGCAAGCTTTCACACATAATATCACCTCCCAATATGGTTGACATTTACAAGATGGTAAGTAACATTTTGTGTGCTTATTACTTAAGCAGTTTTGATTTTGTCAATACAAGATAAATTAGATAAGATCAGGCAAACTATGTTTAGGTATTTGGATTAATCAGGTGCTCCGTCTTGTCTGCAATATTGATAGGAATGTTTAGCAACTGTACCAAGTAGACTGAGTGGCAAAAATGAATACAGATTTTGCTATAAATTGCAAATAAGTACAAAATTAATCTGGTTGACTTAATCAGAACTACAGAATACCATTAGCATTTCAAATCATTTCATTTTGATTTTCAGAGTTCATTGGCAATGTAAAATAGCAATGTCATAAATCATTTTGAAAAATAGCAAAAACTTAAAAAATTTACCTATTTATTTATCTTTTGAGTGTGTATATACATGTCAAGATGTGTGTGGAGGTCAGAGGATAACTTGAGGGAGTCTGTTCTCTCCTTTCACCATGTGGGTGCTTGGGGATTGAACTGGGGCCATTAGGCTAGATTGTCTGTGCTTTTAATGACCCTGGCTTATATTTAGGCTTATGTTTATTTCATATACTACTCATGTAGTTAAAAATAATAATTCATCCATCACAAGGATGACTTGATATCTGGATTTAAATGTTGGCTGATGAGAAGAGAATTAATGTCATTAACTTTCTTTCTGTAAACTTTATTTGTTTACTTTTATTTATTTATTTATTTTTATTTTTTTATTTTTTGGTTTTTTTTCGAGACAGGGTTTCTCTGTGTAGCTTTGCGCCTTTCCTGGAACTCACTTTGGAGACCAGGCTGGCCTCGGACTCACAGAGATCCGCCTGGCTCTGCCTACCAAGTGCTGCGATTAAAGGCGTGTGCTGCTGCTGCTGCTGCTGCTGCTGCTGCCACCACCACCCGGCTATTTGTTTACTTTTAGATAGAAACTCATGTCTACTATACAGGCCTAGAACTTACTATGTAGCACAGGGTAACCTTGAACTTCTGATGCATCTGCTTCTACCCGCCAACTGCTAGTACTACAAGTGTATACTACTACCATGCTAGTTTATGTGTCACTGGAGGTGGATCCCAGGGCTTCCAGAATACTTGACAAGGGCTTTAATTAACTGAGTTATATTCCCAGACCAACTTAATATCACTTGATATACCTTACCAAATTTTTACCTCATCATCCTGTAGGCAGAATTTTCCTGTCCCACCAGCCTGCTCCCAAATTACCACACAAATATTTGATACTAATGACAAGTATTCAGCAGATAGCTCAGGCTTATTATTAACTAGTTCTTAAAACTTAAATTAACCTATTTCTATTAATATTTGTGCTGCCCCAAGGCTTGTGGCATTTTCCTCTCCAGCATGCCTTGTTTACTTTCCATCTGGCTGGTAACTTTCTCTTTCTGACTCCGCCCTCCTTTTTCCCACCCTCCTCTGGTCTGGTTGTGCCACCTATACTTCCTGTCTAGCTACTGGTCAGTCAGCTTTTTATTAAACTGATCCAAGTGACAAATCTTCACAGTGTACAAAAGGATTATTCCACAGTATCATTCTCCCTCCCAGGTAAACATTATTCTACCATCAACTTCTTTTTTTAATTTTTTTATTTTTATTTTATTTTAAAATTTAATTTAACTTTACATATCAGCCACGGATTCCCTTGTTCTTCCCCCTTCCCCCCTGCCCTGCCTTCCTCCCAGCCCACCCCCCATTCCCGTCTCCTCCAGGGCAAAGACTCCCCTGGGGATTGAGTTCAACCTGTCTACCATCAACTTCTATTATGTCAGTTTTTTAGATTCTACATGTGAGTGAGCTTATGCAATACACTTTCAAATATTTCAAATATTTCAAACAGCAGTTAGCTGAATTTATGGATGGAAAATGTCACAAAGGCCAAGCGTATTTTGAGTTAGGTGTTTCAACAATTAGTATCTGCAGCTACAGAATATGACTTTAAAAAAAAAGCTCACCAAGCCCCAGCATTGAGTATTTGTCTTTACATTTTTCATTTCCCTCCAGCTAGTTCCCTCTTCTAATTTCTTTCTGTAAATGGATTACTCCCACACACACTACAAACACAATATATAATACTTGGATCATATTGTTCTCTCTTATCCTCTTCCCTGTGGTACCCTAACAGAGAACAGAACAAATCACTAGATTAAACATAGGTGTCAGGCAGTGGTGGCACACACCTTTAATCCTAGCACTCAGGAGGCAGAGATCCATCTGGATCTCTGAGTTCAAAGCCACCCTGGATTACATGAGATTGAATCAGTCTAGGAGAGAAACAGAACCAAGCAGTGGTGCAACGCACTTTTAATCTCAATACTTGGGAGTCACACACCTTTAATCTTAGCACGTAAAATCTCATGCCTTTGTTTGGGAAGCACAGATGCCTTTAATCCCAGCACTAAGAAGGAAGTGATATGGTTGGGTGGAGAAAGGGTATATAAGGCATTAGGAGAAAGGAACTAAAGGCTCTTCAGCTAAGGAGCCCTTTCAGCTGGAGGCCTTTAGGCTAGAGAGTTTTTCACGCTGAGGAGTCCTAGAACTAAGAGGTGGCAGTGGCTTGTTCCTTTCTCTCTCTGATCTTTCAACATTTACCCCTATATCTGGCTTCTGAGTTTTTATTAAAAGATTATTTAGATTTTTTGTTATACTTCCCCTTCACTCAACTGAGCTCCTTTTTTGTTTCCAGCAACCCACTCTAAATGTCAGACCCTTTTTGCTTATTTGTAGCCCATTTAATTTAATTGGTGTTTCTCATGAGCATGAGTAGAGAGGGTCATTTACCTGAGGAAAACAACTTGTCTATGGCTACATAAGTAAGAACATCCTGTATCACTAACTACTTATTACAATGTGGGGATTAGTGAGGCTCCTTTACAGATCCCTCCTCCCCCATGATGGAATGCTGATGGGGCCACTCTTTCACTCTTGTAGGGTCTTCTGCACATAACAACAGTTGTGGGTTTATTGTTACCCCTTGCCTTGTAAATAAACTTTGTAAATAAGCATGGCTTGTATAAACATTCAATTCAAATTTCTCCAATTTCCTTAATTATTTTTCTAATTAGGTCACGATTATTATTCAGCTGATTTAGATTTGATCATTTTTTCCTAATGTATTTGTAGGAAGAGACAACTTTAATCAGTTCTTCTCATTTCTAACTTCCAGATTTTTCAAAGAACATATTTGCTTTTGGAATAAAAACTACATCCAGTTTTTACCATCATTTACTTGAAGAGTGGCTTAGCTAAATCAAGTGAGAAAAAAATCAGTCCAGCATATATTGCACATGGATTGAGATGGAGAATGCTATTCTCTTCCGAGACCTCTGAGGAAAAAATCTGGGAGACCTTTAGAAAGACCAGTTTTTAATCTCTGTATCTTTAGGACCACGTATGGCATAGGGTATGTGGTGGGTACTTGATACAATCATAGAGCAAGATTTACTGACTATTATGTAAGAAGTTCTGTCCTGAGAAATGGGACAATTTTGAGAAAAAAGACATGTTTGTCTCAGCCTTGGAATTGCTTTGATGGAGAGATATCTCAAGATACACAAAGAAGCACAGACATGGGAACTGGTGAAATGGCTCAGTAGTTAACAGCATTTATGGCTCTTGCAGAGGGCACGAGTTTGATTCCTAGGACAAGTTCCAGGGGGTTGAACATCCTCTTTTGGCCTCCAGCAGCACTAGGTATGCACGAGGAAACACACATGTAAAATAAAAATAATTACTTTTAAATTTAAAAAAGAAACAAAAATGTCGTATTTCTGATGGTAATGTTACAGAAATCATGAAACATGGACAGTTATGCCTCTACTTCATAGAGACCAGCAGAGAATGAATGGTCTTACATTTTAAGTTACATTTCATTATTTTTGTGGGGGACCGGAGGGCATATCTCAGGTGTGTGTGGGATTTGAAAGCACCAGACCGTAATTCTTAAGTGAGATTTGGCCAGAGGGCAGCAAAGCATGGTGAGGAGAGAAGAGTCAATAGAGAGAGCATAGCAATGGCCCGGCTCTCTGCTGGCCTGTGTTCAGGAAGAAAGAGATCACTGAAGAAAGCTATGTGAATGGAGCCAGAACACAGAAGACCTCACAGCCTACAGGAAGGTAGAGTGTTGAATGTGCCTTTTACAGACTTGCTAGCCCCATCAAAATTCTAATGCCATTGCTCATAGGAATAGAAGTAGGCAAACTTAAAATTCATATGGAAGCCTCTAAGCTCAGAGTCTGATGCCTTTGGCGGCTGACACCGAATCCCAGGAGATCTGTACTTTTCCTTTCTCACTTCCTGTCCAAGCAGACATGATTACAGAGAAGATATGGTATAGGAATTCCTAAGAGTTATGATGCTCAAGCTGTTTCTACAACAAAGGTATCAGCACCTCTTTACACACAGCTGATATTTCCCACTCTTAGTGACTTAATGTCAAACCATAAGAATGGCTGGAGTAGAACAGTTCAACAACTAAGAGCACTTGCTGCTTTTCCAGAGCACCAGAGTCTAGTTCCCAGCATCCATAGCAGATGGCTCATAATCTCCTATAGCTCTAGCTCCAGGAGATGCAATGCTTTCTTTGGATCTCCATGATGAGCTACATGCATGTACACACACACACACACACACACACACACACACACACACACACACACACATAAACATTATTTAAAATAAAATAAATCACTTTTGTGAGGTGCTTACACCTCCCAGTGACATTAAATAGAACAATGGCTCAAACTACAGGACCAAGGCAGTTTCTAAGTGATTAATCTTTTTATAACTGTTGGGACAGAACAGAGTTTTACTGTAGTCAGTTCTGTACTTAGCTGCTGGGAGTTGGTCTATGGTGATATTTTGAGGAAAGAGGCAGAATGAGGTGCAGGAGCAGTGATATTACAACCCAGAGAAGGAGGAAATTAACTCTGTAGGGAGTCAACATGGTGCTGGATCAATGTGGCCACCATATAGATGTGAGCTGCCAGGGCAACTTTTCATATTCTTCAGGCAATAGAGTAGGTCTTTTTTCTTGACAACGGATATGATACACAATTTTGGCAGGTGCCCAATTCAATTAAACAATTTTTATGGTACCCTATGACATATCCAGCATATTTTATGGTTCCCCATTACATCATCCATGTGTCTTTTCCAACAAAAAGATTTATATGAACTAAACTGGCTTCAACTTTGTCTATTTCATGCAGTAGCAGATTGACTCTTGTAAAAATGACCAGTTCTGTCTGCCAAACCCCATACCAAATTCCCAAGCCAAGGTTTGTTGGAAAACATTTTTTACATTGGTCTTTATTTGCTCTGAAGTAGAAAGCAAGAACTTATAAATTTCTCACTTTTCTCTGCCTCTGCTACCATATCTATAGGTTTCCACCACAACCCTTACAGTTATTGGGATACCAAGAGTGAAGTGGTGGCCCTGTGTTCAGCCATAGATACTTACTAGCTGAGTTCAGTGTGGCATTTATTGTAGTTGAGGTCCTGTACTAAACCAACTAGAAGTCACTTGGGAGCTGGGGAGATGGCTCAGTTGGTAATGTGTTCTACCTTGTAATTTGGAGGGTCTGTGTTTATCCCCAGAATTTATGTAAAAAGCCAGTTATTATAAGACACACCTATAATTCTACCAATGATGAAAGGAGGCAGAAATAGAAAGATCCCTGGATGCTGATGGCCAGGTATCCTAGGCTTCAGCATGATGAAGTCCTAAGCTATTGAAAGATGCTGTCACAGACAAATAGTGAAAGATGCAAGAGAAATGATACCAAAGGTTGTTCTCTAACCTCTCCCATGTACTGTACTATAGACAGACAGACAGACAGACAGACAGACACACACACACACACACACACACACACACACACATACACACCTACCTCTGCTTTCCATTGTCACCCCTGTGACCAAGCCAACACAGTGCACTAAGACTACAACACAATGTCCATTATGACCAAGCATATAAAGGACACAAACATGCTCACCTGAGGCCACTTGCCCTGGATGGGGAGAATAAACTACAGGCAGTGGTATGCCATTATGATAAGCAAATATATGGTGGGGTATGGGGGAGAGGCAGAATGGTTTGGGTTCTGTAGAGAGAGGCAAATCTGAAGTGATGAAAGTGGTGAGGAATGGGCTGATATGGATGGCCTGCTTGCCACCTGGGGCCATGGTAGCATCTGGGCCTGGACTGCTGCCAACGGCCATGTCTGCATCTGTGTCCCTATGGCAGCTATGGTCTGTGTTGATGTCCATAGCTCCTGTTAGCACTGAAGGGAATGAGGATGCCCGGGTTCTCAGCCACCATCCATGGCCATGTTAGGGTCTGGGGAATGAGCTACTGCCAAGGCCATGCCAATCAGAGTGGCCTGCACTGGAACCCATGGCCATGGTGTCATCTGTCCAGCACTGCTATAACACAAATTGCTGAATGGTCTTCTTAATAAAAAAAAAAATCTCAAGGCAGATATTGGGGTAAAAACCTGAGAGATTAGAGAAGTAGGAAAAGCCACAGACAACCTCACCTCATCGACACCTCAGTCTCCAAAGAGACCTACTTCCTGTATACCCACACCTATATGCCTTTCTGTTCTGCCATCTCATTTTCTCTCTCTGCCCAGCTATATCACTTCCTGTCTGTCTGTATAACCCTCCAGACCTCTATGGTTAGTGCTGGGATTAAAAGCAGGTGTCACCATGCCTGCCTCTGTCCTCCAATGTGGCCTTGAACTCACAGAGATCCAGATGGATCTCTGCCTCCTAAATGCTAGGATTAAAAGTATGTACTACCATTGCCTGACTTCTATGTTTAATATAGTGTCTGGCTTTTTTTCTTTGATCTTCAGATAAACTTTATTAGGGTGTACAATATTGAGGGACACAATACATCAGCACATTTCCCTTTTTTGTCTAAAATAAAAAAATGAAAAATTATAACTAATATAAGAAAAACTATATACAATAAGTATAATAACCATATACAATATATACAAGCAATAAATACATCAGCAATGTCTAGTCCATTTGCATTTGACAAACTCAGAGAAAATATTTCATTATCTATCCTATTTCTGTGAATCCAAAGGATTGTATCTAATTTACCTTCTATCTAATTTGCATAGCCAAAATTATCTTTGATGTCTTTCAAACTTATACACCTTCCACCTATTTAATGAGTTTTTTTCTGAATTTCTTAACAAGGAAAACTGTAACTAGAACTATCTAATCTTCAACTTCCTCAGAGACCTGAGAAGAAAATAATATAAACTGAGTAAGGAGGAAGAGCAAACCAGCAACTTCCAAAAAACTTGAGAAATGACAGAAACAGCTGCCTGCTTGGACAGTCACCCGAGGTTTCCCTGCAACATTAGGGCATCATCTCCGGCCTACAGGCTTAGCATATCTGACAGACTCATCTGCAAAGCAGGATTTTCTAGAGAGCCTTCCTATCTTGTCTTGGTAACTCCCCGACATCTACCCCACCTATGACCTATTGGAGCTCATGAAGGGACTGGTCCTAGCCACTTGATCTTAACGCCTTGGGGCAATAGCAGGATATCCTAGAGGAGTTTCAGTGAATGTACAGTGTTGACGGTGTACCAGAAGCTAGAAGCTTTGAACCTGACCGACAATACATTACACAATGGACAATTGCGAGGAAAGCTGTCTGGACCAAAGAGTGTCCTGCATGATACACAGCAGCTCCTAAGGCCACTAAAATGAATGAGGAGATGATGAAGAGGCAGGAAAGAGCTGAGGGGTGACATGGCTTTATTGTTTATTTGTTGCTTCTGTTTTGTTTTTAGTTTGTTTCTTAATATTCTTATTTGTGTCTTTTATTTCTATTAGTTCTTTTTAAGTTTTCCTTTGGGTGGAAGCCACAAAGGTGAAGGGCAGATACAGAGGGACTGGAAAATGAGTGGGATTAAGGCACATGATGTGAAATTCCCAAAGAATGAATAAAAAATTATGTTAAAAACAAATAAACAAATAAAGACTACAGTACATTAATTCAAGGATAAACTGTCATCTTTTCTTAACTTTCTAAATGCATAGACAGTGGAATGATTTTAAAATTCCCAGCCAGGGCATTTTATTCCTTTGCTCTAACCTCCGCTGTTGCATTCTATGCCACAGAAAAAACACAGCACCTTTGCTATCCACGGTACCACACTCCCTGACACTGATCTCACCTTCTCCTCCCCTATTGTGGGGCTCATCCACTCACTGTACCTCAGAGGCCTCCCTGCCACTCATCTAATCCCTTCCCATCAGGCAAGCTTTGTTCTCTCTTCCCTCTGACTGAATTACTTTTTCCTGTATTGTCCACACAGATTACCTTTTCATTTTCTTCCATTTTCATTCCAGTAATGCTTTCTCATGGGGATGGCCCTGCTCATCAGTCTACAGGGGCAGCGACACTTCAGGGCAGCCAACTTACAAAAGAGAGA
The DNA here is from genome assembly GCF_049852395.1 of Peromyscus maniculatus bairdii. Taxonomy (NCBI): domain Eukaryota; kingdom Metazoa; phylum Chordata; class Mammalia; order Rodentia; family Cricetidae; genus Peromyscus; species Peromyscus maniculatus. The sequence goes on from NC_134862.1 coordinate 14,851,400, forward strand.
TAAAGACACTTACCTCAGAATTTAGTTGTTACTTCATCCATCAGTTTGAGTATTATTATTCTAAATAATACTTACACTAGCATTTCAGACCACAATGAATAAGAAAATAGTCTTTCACTAGAAGTCTCTCTTGTACAAATGCCCAGGAAGGATGTCTTACATTAAAACCATGGATAAGGCATCTCAGAATGTGTTATTATGAACAAATTAGGAGACATAAAAATGTGGAGAGAACAGAATGACATTCCCCGATTCTGTTCTCCAGTGCCATGTCCCTCCTTTCTGCCCCTCTTTCTTTCATGATAGTTGACTCATCCTTGGACCATCCTGGAATTATTATGGAAGAGTCAAAATTAAATGTTCAGAGATAGGGAAGATGGGTCAAAGACAAAAAATGAGAGAAAATATGTAAAAGTGGCTCTAGCAATGGAATAGGCTTGAGGGCTAGAAGCCGTGTGTGAAGTGGAAATAACAATGTTAATATTATCAGGAGGGACACCTAACACCAAGTTTTATGACATGAGTTTGATCCCCAAGGTTCACATGATAGGAGAACCGGCTCCTTCTAGTTGTCTTCTGACTTCCACACATCTGCTGTGCTACACACACACACACACACACACACACACACACACACACACACACAAATAATGTAAAATAAAAATACTAAAACAAAGAGTTGCCAGAGAAAGTCAGGCAGCCTTTCTCCACCTGAAAGTCATGTACATTATGCAGCTCACAGAGCATGCTCAGGCCAGCTTCCAGAGAATAACTGGATGTCTTTCCTCATTTGGGCTTCCTGTAATGAGTAAAATATGTATAAGAAGGGTAACAATGTACAAATGTGGGAGAAGCAGGTTTGTGCTCTGTAAATGTCCATGAAGGATCCATTGCCTCCTGGCCCACTGCCTTGGTCTGTTTTGCTCAGCTCACCAGCCACTGACCTTCTTAGAAGTGCTGGCCTTTTCTTAGGAAGCTGTATCTTGACTGAGTTGACCTTGTTCAGGTAACAAGAGCTGCTGTGTGGTCAGGAGTGCAATGGCCATATCGCATCCACAAGACAGCATTTCACAGTTCTCCTTCCAAACCTCTGACTTTTAAATGCTTTCTACCATCTCTTCACTGATGTTCAGTCAGCCTTGGCTTATAAAAAAAATAGAGACATGAACAAGGGGGTGATGTGCTGAGAAAATACTGGGGAGTTGGAGGGAGGAATAGATTTGATATGATCATATTTTCATTTTCATATATAAAATTTTCACAGAATAAATAATAATAATAATAACAACAACAACAACTCCCCTGGCCCCTCTGTACATTGTCACACTTTCTCAGAAGCCCCTCTCTTGCTTCTGCTCTGCGGCATCATTGGGGAGCTTGCTTCCTTGGACACTAACTAAAAAGGCTTGATTTTCCTCCCCTTTACCCTCTCTTTCCTCCAGGTGGCTGACAAGATTTTGAGCTTACCTGTGCTGTAGTTTTTCTCTCAAACTCTATTGAAATGGTCCTTGACTCAGTTTTTAACTTTGTTTATTACAAGACCAAGCAGCCATGGAAGGGATCCTCAAATTCCCCAGCAAGAGTACCAAGGGCTTTGCTGGCTGGTTTGTTTTGTTAACACAATGTGACAGAGGCTTCACTTTGGAGGCTGAGAGAGCCTGATCAGTCTGCTGTGACCACACAGTGAGTGCAGGCTAGAACTCCAGAATGTTCCCATCTGCCCAAGTCCAGAGCCAGAGTTCTAAACACATGGCTGCCCCATTGAAAGAAAGGAACAGAAGTGAAATGTGCATGGCAGTTGACACGTGGTTTCTGTGTCCTCATCATCTGAGTGTTGCCATTTGTTGAGATCAGGCTGCCAAATTTCCAATGTGCTGTATTTTCATTGGTGAGACAATCTTTCAAAACATGGACTGATTCTCAGTCTTTTAAGTACAGCCATTTTGTAGAGCAAAATACTAAATGAGACAGGATGGAAAGGAAGGGAGATTTGGGAACAAGAGGTGAGAAAGGAGCCCAAGTCCCCAGAGTGTTGTGGAAACTCCTCACCAGCTGACAGTTCCAGCAGATAAAAGCCTGCCAGGTGACTCAGGAGCCACGCTGTGCTCTCATTAAAATTCCTTAGCAACTTTTTGAAGAAAATGATTTTAAAAAAATCACACTCTTACTTATATTTAAATACAACAGGGGCCCCTCCCTGTTGTATTTAATCCATGCATGAGTTCAGGAGTCTTCCTTTGCAAATGCCTTTGTTACTTACTACTCTCTTAAAATGTATATTCAAATGTACTTTTATGCAATCTTCAATGAGTCATTTCCTAAAAGATTAAAGAGATTTCTCAGGTAAGTGACAAGTGACACGATAGAGCCCTGTCTCAACTGAATAACTTTGAACTGCAATGTAAGCTTATTGTTCTTATTTCTCTGCACCCACCGTGGCCCTGTGAAAGTATCTGTTATGCTCAGTCCAAATCGAGATCAGACTTTTGTTTGAAGATCATCAGCTTCAGAATGCGCCACATCTCTCAATATTCTCCTTATGATCATGAGTTTGACAGTTGTTCACCCTGAAAGAAACTTTTCTATCAAATACTATGAAACTTACATGTATGGCAAGGAATTTAAATATTTTTACCTCCCCAACCTGTGAGACTTTCATGCAAGTGTTTTAATTAATTCCTCACCCAGTGAAACCTTAGTTTTTCACAAAGGCCCTGCTGCATTCTCAGATTACAGTGGCTGGGGACTCTTCCTCCTCCATTGCCTCTGTGCCTATTCTTTGAAGCCTAGCCAATCCCAAAAGACTGTGATGTTGGACTCCCACCAATGGGAAAAGGACTCAGCCACCATTTGCCTTAGAATAAAATCCAAGAGTATTTCTTGTCCTCCTTGCTAGTTCTTCTGCCCTGGTGAGCAACACCCCTTCTCCATCAACAAGTTCACCTTGTTCAGATACTTCAGTTGAGAGTGGTGGGTCTCTTTCTTTGTGATCTCAATCATATTTCTAACAACCCCTTTGCATTTGCCCATGAGATCTTTTTAGGTTTCTATTTCAGTGTCCATCTTCATTTTTAATTTTGGCTAACTTACTGTATATCCCTCTAGAATATTATCTGAGATCCTCTTCCAGGGTCCAGTGGTGTTCATTCCCATGTTTCTCTAGCAGCATGCCATTTGTTGGAAACCTATTTTGTGCCATGTCTGGAATCAGCACTTCACATTTGTCATTTTTATCACCAATTTGCACATATTTCCCATTTTGCCCATGAAAAAAATGACTAAGAGCTCAAGCAATTTCCCTATGATCATTGCTCATTTACCAAACTGTATTGTCACAAGTGATCTTCATTTTCAACTTGATTGTATTTGCATTCATTCACGTAAGAGAGAGATGAAGCATGCCTCTGGACATCTGTGAGTGTCTACAGAGGATTAACTGAACAGGTAAGCGTGTGTCATGACTGTGAGCAGAGTGATTCCCACGGGCTGGAAGAATGTGCAAAGATGACTCAGTAGGTAGGAGAGCATATTGCTCTTCTAGGAGACTCGAGCTCAGTTTCCAGTGTCCATGTGACAGAATTTACAATAGTCTGTAGCTTTAGCTCCAGGAGACGCAGTGCCCTTTTCTGGACTCTGTGGGCACTGAAGTAGACATACTCCTACTCAGGCTCATACATATATACACACATAAAAGGTAAGCAACATCTTTTTTATAAGGTGGGAGAGGCAAGGAGAAAGCCAGGTGAATAATAAACTCCCTCCTTTTCGCCCTGTCACAATAAGGTCCCTCTGACACCATGAGTCAATATAAATGCCTTCTGACATATATTGCTTCTGATAGGCATTCTGTCACAGCAACAAGAAGGTAACAAAAGCAAATATCAACTGCACAGCTGTATTCTCTATGGGTCGGACAGAGCCAAGATTTAGAAAGTTGATCTTTCTTCTCCTGTATAGTTTACTTCCAGCTGATACAGGTGATATCCCAGGCACTTGCTTTGATTCTTGTTGAACATCTATGCAGGCCCTCAAACCCTGTTGCCAAGACTCTTTGCTCCATCATATACTCACCTCCAAACACATTTCTTTTTCAATGTAACCAATCCCCATGCTGGTTAGTTCTCAGTTTGACACAAACATAGACAGACTTGGGAAGTGGGGCTCCATTAGAGCAGCCTATGGCCATTTCTGCAAGGCATTTTCTTAATTGCTGTTTGATTTATGAGGGCTCAGATCACTGTGGTTTTCCATCCCCTGGCAGAAAGAACTGGACTATATAAGAAAGGTAGCTGAAGAAAGAGTGAGCAGTGTTCCTCCATGGTCTGTGTTTCAGTTCCTTCCTCCAGGTTTCTGCCTTCAGCTCCTGCTCTGTCTCCCCTTAGTGATAGAGGTTAACTTGGAAATAAACTCTTTCCTTCCAAGCTGCTTTTGGTCAGTGTTTTCTCATAGCAACAGAGATGCAAATGAGGACAGACCTCAACTTTAGACATAAATGGGGGTGGGGATAAAATTGTCTCAGCAGGGATTAACATGTGAGCTAACCTGATTATTGACAGAGTTATCACAATTTCTGAGAAGGAAAAGAAGAATTCAAATGTGATTTTATTTATGTGGTGCCTATCAGCCTGTTTGTCATCAAATATGTTTTCCTTTGTACATTTTTATTCAAAATTCTTCCATCTCTACTTAGTATTAGTCATCATAAAGTTTATATATCCGTAAAGATCTTTTATTTTCTGAGCCTGTGAGATGGCTCAGTAGGTAAAGGCACTGGCCATTATTCCTAACAGCCAGAGTTTAACCCCCCAAGAATCGCATGGTAGAAGGAAGAAATTAAATCCCACAATTGTCCTCTAACTGTGTCATGTACCCCTACACACAAATAAATAAATAAATTTTAATTTTTTAAAAAGAGGACTATCTTCCAATTGTATTTTCATTTCCCATAAAATTTCTGATGACTTAATATCCCAGTCTCTGTTCTAATTTTGCATATACCTAATTGCTTTGGGAAATACTAATGAGAGGTTTGCATTCCTTTGTCCATATGCAAAAATGAGAACTAATTTTAGTGTTGTGGCTATTTTAGATTAGCATAAGCAGGAGAATGCAAATAGTAAAGCTTCTAGCCCTTTCCAAAAGGAAATGTTCAAGGTTGTTCCAAATGAACTCAGTACCCACTACATCCTATCTTAAATTCTCACTCACACAATGCATTTCACTCCTCATTATCAATAGGACTTTTTGTTATAAAAAAAAAAGTTATATAAAGCCTCTGTCAAGAAAATGCTCAATAATCTCCAAAACCCTGCTCTTTAATTATCTTATTGAATGAACCAAAAGAAAGATGACTTTTAATGAGCTGCCAATAAGATGAACAAATGATCAAGAATTGTATTTCAAAAAGGTTCTCCTCAGCTGGGTTTTCCCCCACCTTCCACAAAGGATGTGTGGATTGAAGTTCTCTTCCTGGGCTTCACCTAGTACCCACAGCCAATTATCAGTGCAGACAATCAGCATGTCTGTAATGAAACTAAGTTTCAGAGCTAAAATGATTGACAAGTATAACCAGTGCACAGTCACAAGAGAGGAAGTCATGCCCTTCCTATGTCTCATTGGGCCCATCTGTCCATACAGCATGGTGGCTGAACATTGATTCAGCACCATACTAACAAGAGAACTCCCAGTATGTGGACTGATCCAGGCCCCAGAAAAGCCACATCTTTGGCTTTGGTTACCTGGATGGTTTTACTTCTGCCTGATGTCCCTGGGACCCACATGTTGGAGGAAAGAATTAACTTCCATAAAGTCAGAATCTCAACGTTTAAATGAGCAATTAGCTTTGATAACAAATGAGCAAGTGGGAAAATAATTGTAAGGTTCTAGATATGTCTTAAAATCCCTTGTTGGGGAGCCAAATATTGCTTATGTATTTAGGCAGGAAGTAGATTGAAGTGGGACAGTGACAAGACTCCCTCAAATGGACCATACTGAATAGTGAGTGCCAGATGGGCCAGCTGAGGGCCCCAGAAACAGAATATAAGGAAAACTAGATAACAGTCAACTCTCACCAAGTCTAGTCAAACTGTCTCCAGAGGCTCCTTTTTTTCCTGGGAGCATGCACAGAGTACTGTTATCCTTCACACGAGTGAAATCTTTCATCTTAGAGATGTTTAAACGTGTATGAAACCCTAAATTCCTGCATTTCATGCATCTGCTTATAACAGGCTGAATTCTGTGTACAAATGGCATTCCAAGATGTGCATGTCCCCTCAAAAAGACTATTTTATGACATTTTTATTATTATTATTATTTTACATTGGGAGAGAGGTTGTGCACATGCTGCTTCCCTTGTGTCGAGGTCAGAGGACATTTTGAAACTTTTGGGACTCAGTTCTTTCCTTCTACCATGCGAGTCCTGGAAATCAAATTCAGTTCTTCATGCTGGGCAGCAAGTGTCTGTACTCGCTGAGTCCTCTTGCCGGCCCACATGCCTCTTTCCTGGAAGTGACCACCCTGGGGAGTTGCAAGAAAGGGTCAAAGGAGGAGAAGAGGGATATACTCCACACAGCCTCTAGGAGTGGGGCTGTCGCTTCTCCACTCACTCTGATCTTTTCTTATTGAGACTGTTTTTATTCCTTGATTCTATCTGCTTCAGCATCAAAACCCCTGCTGGGTCCCAGCCAGAGGAAACAGGAGACTTCCTCATAAAACATCCCAAATGAACTATCTAAGCGACCTCAAAAACTTTAACATTTTCATCAAAACAGTACAATTTTCCAACCTATGTTTATCCAACAAATGTGCCATGGGTTCACTGATTCCTCCAGGCTTGAGGAGTCTCTGAGAAGAACTCTTTAAACTAAGCAACAGGAAATTAACAGGCAGGGTTCAGACCACCGTTGTCTCACAGGAGATAAATCTAAAGACTGTAGGGTGCTTGGCTATGCACTGCTTCTCATTATTTCTCCAGCAGTTTGCAGATAAGACACCTTCCTGGCTATTAGCATCTTCTACCCTTGAAAATGACAGGCTGGAGTTCATCCTACCCATATGGAAACAGACTGCCTCTTGACTCCGCTACTTGAACGGCAGCCAGTATAACCCTGGGTTTCTGGTTGAAATTCCAATGCAGAGGCGAAGCTATCAACTGAAAGGCAAAACTCTTATCATCGATCTTATTGGTGCTAATCAGCGGAAAGGATTAACAAAATATCAAAACTATATGTGTCAGTACATCTAACTGTTGCCTCACCAAGTTAGGAAAGCTTATTTATTAGGAATTTGAAACATAAAAGCAATTATTATTAAATCTTAGTGAATCTGCCCTGCATATGTGTGCTTGTATTTGTCAAGGTTCTCTAGAGTAAAATAACTTATAGAATAAATCTCTCCACATATACATAATGCCATATATAAATGATATATGTGATTTATAGGAATGACTTACAGGCTGCAGTCCAGCTAATCCAACAAAGGCTGGCTTGTGAATGAAAAGTCCATGAATTCAGTAGCTGTTCAGTCCACAAGGTTGGATGTCTCAGCCGGTCTTCAGTATATGCTGGAATCCCAAAGTAGGCTCTAACGCCAGTGAAGGAATGGGAGAGCTACCAAGGACAGGACAAGCAGGACAAGAGCAAAAGCTTCCTTCTTCCATGTCCTTTTATAGACTTCCAGCAGAAGGTGTGGCCCAAATTAGAAGCATATCTTTCTGTCTCAAGATCCAAATCAAAGGTGTTTGTCTTCCTACATCAAATGTCAGGATTAGAAGTGGACTCACTCACTTCAAACCAAGAAAAATCTCTCACAGATGTCTCTCCATTTCTGGATTGTAGTTCAGATGCAGTCAAATTAACAACCAAGAAAGGCATCACAGTGCTTATGCAACAGGTAGGACCATCACAAATGAAGTCAGTTTTAATGATAAGGAAAACCAATTTTTCTTCTTTCTAAAATTAGAAGAGACGATAGCATAGTTTTCCTTTACATGCAACTTTCTGTCTTAGATTCTATGGATGGCAGAATATGATCCTGACAGAGTAAGTACCTCACTGGAACAGACAATCCTGTGGAAATCATGCCAGCACAAGTCTCTCCACTGAGGAGGATGACAGTGTTTTTCAGTGGAGGATGAGCTTCTGCAGCAAAGGGAAAGACTATCAAGAAGGGACAGTGGAAATACAGCTGCAGCTTATTACTAAGTGCAGATCGCCCTGAAATACAGGCTTACACTTGGTTTGAGTAGCAAGTCAAACCAGAAAGAACTAAAAAGGAGCAGTGGGACCATCCCCCTGTCAGAACCAGCTCTGGGGTGTGTGGAACAGAATTGTTGCAGGATAAAAAAGAGGAATGGTTGTTGCTGGAGAGCTTCTCTCCAGGTTCCACCAAACCCTGCAATCCCACAATCCATGTATAAAATAATCACTCAGACGCTTATATTACTTACAAACTGTATGGCCGTGGCAGGCTTCTTGCTGACTGTTCTTATATTTTAAATCAACCCATTTCTATAAATCTATACCTTGCCACGTGGCTGGTGACTTACCGGTGTCTTTACATGCTGCTTGTCCTGGTGGTGGCTGCAGTGTCTCTGCCTCCTTCTTCCTGTTTCCCCAATTCTCCTCTCTCCTTGTCCCGTCTATACTTCCTGTCTGGTCACTGGCCATCAGTGTTTTATTTATATAGAGCAATATCCACAGCACTTCCCCTTTTCTTCTTTTTTTAAAAAAGAAGGTTTTAACTTTAACATAGCAAAATTACATATAACAAAACAATTATCAAACAAGAATTACAGTTACAATATTAAAGAAGATGTCCTATCTATCTTATATTTGTGAGTTTAAGTTTTTATATCTAACTTATCTTTTATCATAACTGAGGAAATTACAACTATCTAGTCTTTAACCACATCAAAGACCTAAGAAGGAACATAATGGTACCTGAGAAATGGTAGATGGATGTAAGCAACTTTCGGGAATCTTGCAAGAGTAGACCAAGACAGCTGGAAGCCTGGACAGTCAACAAATGTTTCTCAGCATTGTTGGTGCATTCAAACTGGCTACAGGCCTAGAGTATCTGACAGACCATTTTCATAAGCAGGAATTCTGAAATACCATTTTACCCTGCCTTGACAAAGTACAGTGGTCGCTTTTCTTGTGCCCTGCTTGTCCAGAAAGGACAGAATTGCATTTGTACTGTCAGCCATCAAGGCAAGGGCAGTTCTTTGCCCAGTAGGCCATTTTGTGCCAAGAAGACAAACTTCCAAATGGAAATGTCTTAGAAGCCCAACATTCTCTCAGGATCATATTGATGCAGCCAGGAGCAATTGTGTCTCACGTCAACAGAATTCTACGTTATTTAAATGCCATATTCTCTAGGTCTATGAAGTGTTTGAAGACTACCTATCTATCTGAAATATATCTATGTATACCTAGAAGACTTAACTAACATGGCTACAAATATGATTATCATAGATGACTAATTATTAATCTATTTCTTAATTATTCATTACAATTATAAATGAGTTACATAAACATAATACCTCAAACAAGAATAGAAATATATATATACAGTATAAAAAATTAACTTCAAGTTTGTATCAATAAACTAAAATTTATACCAATGTAAAACATTTTAAACAAGTTGTTCTTTAAAAGTAGGTTCATTAATCTACCCTTTTATCTTATCATCTCTATATCCTATATATCTATATCATATCCCATTTTAATTTTTAGAAAGAAATCGCATTTATAATCAACCTGTTTTAAATAAAATTATTGGTTTTTCTCTGTCCCACACCAGAGGGCTCTTCTGATTTGGGACAGACAAATCTCAACCATTTTTTTTTTTTTAAATATGTCTGGGTTTAGAGGGGGAGTGAGCCAATTCCACCTCTAAAGCCAGCTTGGTATATTTAGGAATTTGGGCATAGAATCTCTTACTACTTCCTGCTGGAAGGGGGAGCTGTATCTTATGGGGACGCAAAGAAAATTTTAGGCCTATGGGGTAGTCCGTGAAGCTGTATTGTGTGAACCAGTTGCCTTGAAAGCGCTCTGGATGTTAGATCATCTGGGCCATGGTGTTATCGGAGATCTTTCAGGGGGTCTTGGCTGGTCAAACCTGATGTATCTTAATCTGGAACAAATCCATAGCCTCTGGCTTTCTGTGGAAACAAAAGCAGAACCTCTTTTTCAAAGTAATATATCCTTAAATCCAAATTTTGAAGTCAAGGTACCTTTAAAATTTACATTTTGGCATAACTGAACAGCTTTTACAATCAAATGTTTTTCTTTAGTTACGAATATCAAAGACAACATAATCCAGATTTTTTGTGTGATAGCCATCTTTATGTGGCTTATTACCTTTACTGTTTTTTTAAACACTTTATTTTTAGATACTATTGTTTATATAACGGTATATATATTTTTCTCTTTTAAGCCTACGTACATTTTTACATGCATTATAAACTGTTTCATCTGAATTAGTCTTATTGTGAACGTATTGCTTTAAACTGTAGCCTTCTAAGCCTGAAACAGCACTGTGGCTGCTGGCTCTGCCCGCTTCAGCTTTTCAACATGGCGGTGGTACGTTTTCTCCAGCTCTGGGAATCATCAAGTCTCAGAAATAGTAGGTCTACACTTTTATCAAAGCAGTGTGTAGCCCAGAAACCTCTTTTTTTTTTTTTTTTTAATACTAGTAAAGACTAAATCTACCACACAGCGTAATGTACCATTGGCAGAGGCCTCATTCTGGCCATACTGCCGGTCAAACGCACACGCCAGGAACCCGCCAGTGTTGAAATCCATGTTTTGCGGCTTCTAGCTGCCCATATGAGACAAGAAGCAGGAACCTGGTTTTGGCTCTCTTTAGAATTGGTTATTAAATATTTTCGGGTTTAAGGTGGAAACTCGAGCCGTTGGGCACCATTTGTTGCTGGAGAGCTTCTCTCCAGGTTCCACCAAGCCCTGCAGTCCCACAATCCATGTATAAAATAATCACTCAGACGCTTATATTACTTACAAACTGTATGGCCGTGGTAGGCTTCTTGCTGACTGTTCTTATATCTTAAATTAACCCATTTCTATAAATCTATACCTTGCCATGTGGCTGGTGTCTTACCAGCGTCTTTATATGCTGCTTGTCCTGGTGGTGGCTGTAGTGTCTCTCTTCCCTTCTTCCTGTTTCCCCAATTCTCCTCTCTCCTTGTCCCACCTATACTTCCTGTCTGGTCACTGGCCATCAGTGTTTTATTTATATAGAGCAATATCCACAGCACATGATCTTTATTAAACTTGCTTTGTGATGCTCATGTAGTGTTCTCTCCTTGTAATCTGTACCGTATTCTTCTGCATGTAACTGGCCATGGAAAACAACCATTAAGAAAACAGCTGTACCAAACATATATAGACATTTCCCCCTTGTTATTATTTCCTAAGCATTAGAAATTCAAAGACTGTTCTCCCATTAAGGACTCAGCAGGCCCCACACTGTCGACCTAAGATCAGATGAAATCCTGCTCACTCAGAGAGGTTTGGCCATACATAGCATTTCATTGCATCAGGAATTACAAGTAGTTCAGAGAGCCTCGCAGTGATGATGTATCTATCAGCATGTGAAAATGTATGTCATTTCATGTAAGGGACTTGTGTATCCCAGGCCAGTTGGTTCCAGGGCACAATTCAATGATGAAATGTCATGAAAGGTGGGGAGGAAAGCTCAAGGGTTCACGAAGAAACAGCTGGTGAAGAGTGGAGCCGGACAGCAGTATGTGGTGCTCAGTATTGACAAGGTATAGAAGCACCTTGGAAACAAGTGTCTGGACGTGTCTGTGAAGGAGTTTCTAGATTAAGTTCACCGAGGGAGGAAGATCCACCTTGAATGCGAGTGCTAGCACTTAAGGAATGGGGTCCGGAACTGCATAAAAAGGAAAGCAGAGCTGAGTAGGGGTGTTCCTTTCCCTCTGCTTCCTGATTGCAGGTCCAAGGTGGCCAGCTGCTTCCTTCTCCTGAGCCTGTGTCTTCCCTGCCATGGTGGACTGTACCTTCACACCGTGAGCCAAAGTAAACCCTCCTTCCTTAAGTTGTGTTTGCTGGGTGTTGTGTCACCACAGTGAGAAAGTCACTAATACACTTGGCAGGGCTAGAGATTCCTCAAGTTGTCTCCTAACTATACGGATCAGACCAAAGAGGGCGCTAACCAGAAAAAACCACATCGTTAAGTCTGAATACTTTAATTTGTTTAGACCATTTTTGAAGATGTTTTTAAATCAATGGATTAAGAATAAAACTAAGGGCTGAAGAGATGGCTCAGAGGTTAAGAGCACTGGCTGTTCTTCCAGAGGTCATGAGTTCAATTCCCAGCAACCACATGGTGGCTCACAACCATCTGTAATGGTCAGAAGAAGGCACTGAGATCTGGTGCCTTCTTCTGACCTGCAAGTATATATGCAGACAGAACATTGTATACATAATAAATAAATAAATCTTAAAAAAAGAATAAAACTAAATTCATTTATTCCAATTTATACCATCCTAATTAATAATAGATAAATAATTCTTAATTCATTAATAAATTAATGAGTATAAGCCAGAACTACTTGTCTTGTTGGGCTGCACTGGTGAAGGAACCTAGGGCCTTGGCAAACCAAGCACACACACACACACACACACACACACACACACCAAATACATATATATACACACCAAACATACACACATATACACAAACATGTACACCCACATAACAATGTTATGTATGTGTGTGTGTGTGTGTGTGTGTGTGTGTGTGTGTGTGTGATGTCTGAATGTATACATGTGTTATGTACGTACATGTGCATATAATACTGGAGTGTCTTCTTTTTCTCTACAACTTATTAGATTTTGAGGACAGGGTTTCTCACTGAATTCAGATCTCACTGATTGGTAGCTAGGCTGACAAACTTTGAGGTCCATGGAGCATTCTCACCCACTCCCCCCAAACATCAGGATTATAGACATGTAGCACCATGCCCAGGGATGTAGACATGTGCCTACCATGCCCAGCTTTTCTGTGCATGCTGGGGTCTAATTCAGGTCCTCATGCTCTAATAGACACTTTTGTGACTAAGGCATATCCTCAGATCACAGGGTGATTTTAAAAGCATGCATGCCAATAATATATTTCTTTGTATCTATGATGTGACAGTGTGAAGTAGTGGTTTGTAGTGTGACAGTGATGTCAGTTTATTGTTCTTTAATTTATCTTGTCTTCCCTTTAATTTTCTCTGTTCTGAGACTCTCAAAACTTGAAAGAATTATTCTTTTTTTAAGTGTATGAGTGGTCTGTTGATTTTATGCAAGAGAAGGCATCAGATCCCACTAAAGATGGCTGTGAGTCACCATGTGGTTGCTGAGAATTGAACTTAGGAACCTCTGGAAGAGCAACCAGTGCTCTTAACTGCTGAGCCATCTCTCTAGCTCTTCTTTTTTTTAATTAAGTTTTTTAAAATTTATTTTTCATACAGCCCACAGTTTCCCCTCCCTCCTCTCCTCCTGTTCCCTTCCCTCACCTCCCTTCTAATCCCCCCATCCACTCTTTTGTTTCCATTCAGAAAGGGGCATGCCTCCCATGGGAGTCAACAAAGCATGGCATATCAAGTTGAGGCAGGACCAAACTCCTACCCATGCATCAAGGTTGGGCTAAGTAACCCAGCATGAGGCATGAGTTCCCAAAAGCCAGCTCAAGCACCAGGGACATGTCCTGATCCCACTGCTAGAAGCCCCACAAACAGACCATGCTACATAACTGTCACACACATGAATAGGGCTTAGTCCTTTGCAGAATCCCTTGCTATTGGTTCAGAGTCAGGGAGCTTTCAATAGCTTAGGTCAGCTGTTTCTGTGGGTTTGCCTGTTATGACCTTGAGCCCCCTGGCTCATACAATCCTTCCTCTTTCTCTTCAATAGCATTCCGGGAGCTCAGTTCAGTGCTTGGCTGTGGAGAGAGAATTATTTTTTTGAAAACAGCCTCAGATACTTTCTCAAATCATCTATTCTGGAAAGTCCTAAGATCAAACAACAACAATGAACAGCATGAAACCTTGCTTTCTAGAGAAAATCATGTGTCTTCAAGCCTTTGTGAGAGCAGGCTATTGATAGCATTATCATCTTACTGCTCACTAAGACATCTCTAAGCAGATAGGAATCTATCTCATAGAAACTTTCTTAGATATCTGTGCTGGCTAGATTTATGTCAACTTGACACAAACTATAGTCATCTGAGAGGAGGAAACTTCAGTTGAGAAAATACCTACACAAGATTGGGCTATGGACCAGCCTGTAGAGCACTTTCTTAATTAGTAATTAATATGGGGGAGCCCGGGCCATTGTGCATGCCATCCCTGGGCTGGGAGTCCTGGGTTCTGTAAGAAAGCAGGCTGAGCAAACCATGGCAAGCCAGTAAGCAGCACCCCTCCATGGCCTCTGCATCAGCTCCTGCCTCCAGTTTCCTGCCCTGTTTGAGTTTCTATTCTAGCTTCATTCAGTGATGGAATACAATAAAGACATTTAAGACAAAAAAAACTTTTCCTCCCCAAATTGCCTTTTGGTCATAGTGTTCGTCACAGCAATAGAAAACTTGAGTAAGACAATATCCAACTCAAACAAGGAATCACCATGCCAAATTTAAAGCCCATCCATGAGTCAGAGTGTAGACAGAGGTGATTAAACCAGCAGTTAGGACCTATGGGTGTAACAAAAGTCATGAAAACTTCAGATGCTAAAAGAAGTCGGGACAAAGTAGGTGGAGGTTAAGAATAGAATGTGGATGGGGCTGGTGGACTATACTCTTATTCAACCCCAGAGTCGGGTGCTCAAAAGGAAGACTACTCTCTCTAATATTTTTTAATTATTGGAGACAGAGTCTCATGTAGCTCAAGCAGTCTTCAAACTCTCCATGTAACCCTAGACGACTTTGAACTTCTGATCGCCAAGCATCCATCTCCCAAGTGCTAGGATTACTGTCATATACTATCATGCCTAGCATATGTGATGTTGATGATTGAATTCAGGGCTATGTGTAAATTAAGAAAGCTCTCTACATAATGAACTACTTTGTAGCCCTTACCTCAGTCTTAAGAAATTGTGAAGGTTTTGAAAAATAGGTGATGAAATGATTGTTGACCCCTGAATAACATTTGATTCTCATACCCTTCTATGAATCTTTTTAAAGACTCTACCAAAGACACACTTCTATTTGATATTTAGGAACATATTGCCTGGCTCTGACTCTTCTCCCAATTCCTATCCTTCTAAATCATTTTTGAGAGCTAATTAGCCTGAGAGCCATTTTCAACCGCTACTTTGGAAGATAAGGTACATGCCTACATAGTGTGCACTTACTGCTGTGCACATCTGTGCTTGAGATCAATCTGCAGGGAGTTTGAAAATTAGCATCCTTTTAAAGGCAAACAGGGTTATAAGCAAAGCCAAGTGTTTAATTGGTCTTCCGTCTTGCTGATCCTGCCCAAGATGCAGTCAAAATGTTGGAGTACTGGAATAGGAAAGGTCCTTCCTGGTTTTGCTCAACTTGTTCATAAACACATACAAATAGAAAAATATAACAGGAAAAATATGTATACTAAAAAGAAAGTGTGGTTTGTTTTTAATATTTTAAATTCACATTTTTTTTTTTTCGAGACAGGGTTTCTCTGTGTAGCTTTGCGCCTTTCCTGGAACTCACTTGGTAGCCCAGGCTGGCCTCGAACTCAGAGATCCGCCTGCCTCTGCCTCCCGAGTGCTGGGATTAAAGGCGTGCGCAACCATCGCCTGGCTAAATTCACATTTTCAAAGATGTAAAATGTCAACATAGACTACAAACTTATATTGTGAAAGAATTGCAAATATTTTTATCCTGTTTATTTTTTTTTCTTTCATTTTACAATACTATTCAGTTCTACATAACAGCCACAGATTCCCTTGTTCTCCCACTTCCTGCCCCCCTCCCCTCCCCCCCAGCCCACCCCCCATTCCCACTACCTCCAGATCAAGGCCACCCCCGAGGACTGAGATCGACCTGATAGGCTCAGTCCGGGCAGGTCCAGTCCCCTCCTCCCAGATTGAGCCAAGCGTCCCTGTATAAGTCCCAGGTTTCAAACAGCTATCTCATGCAGCGAGCCCAGGACCTGGTACCACTTCCTAGATGCCTATCAAACAGATCAAGCCAATCAACTGTCTCACCTATTCAGAGGGCCTGATCCAGTTGGGGGCCCCTCAGCCTTTGGTTCATAGTTCATATGTTTCCATTCATTTGGCTATTTGTCCCTGTGCTTTATCCAACCTTGGTTTCAACAATTCTCGCTCATATAAACCCTCCTCTTTCTCACTAATTAGACTCCCAGCGCTCCACCCGGGGCCTAGCCGTAGATGTCTGCATCCAGATTCCTCCGTCCTTGGATGGGATTTCTGGCACAACTATTAGGGTGTTTGGCCATCCCATCACCAGAATAGGTCAGTCCCGGCTGTCTCTTGGCCATTGCCAGCAGTCTTTTGTGGGAGTATCTTTGTGGATTTCTGTGGGCCTCTTTAGCTCTTTGTTTCCTCCTTTTCTCTTGTGGTCTTCATTTACCATGGTTTCCTATTCCTTGTTCTCCCTCTCTGTTCTTGATCCAGGTGGGATCTCCTGCTCTCTTTCCCTCGACCCTCGCCGTTCATTGCTCCCACTCAGGTCCAGGCTGTTCATGTAGATCTCATCCATTTCTTCGTCATTGGGTGATCCCTGTGTCTTTCTTGGGGTCCTGTTTTACAGGTAGCCTCACTGGTGATGTGAGTAGCAGTCCAGTCATCCTTGTTCCACATCTAGTATCCTCCTATGAGTGAGTACATACCATATTTGTCTTTCTGAGTCTGGGTTACCTCACTCAGGGTGATTTTTTTCTAGATCCATCCATTTGCCTGCAAACTTCATGATGTCATTGTTTTTCTCTGCTGAGTAGTATTCCATTGTGTATATGTGCCACAATTTATTTATCCATTCTTCAGTTGAAGGGCATCTAGGTTGTTTCCAGGTTTTGGCTATTACAAACAATGCTGATATGAACATAGCTGAGCAAGTGCTCTTGTGGTATGATTGAGCATTTCTTGGGTATATGCCCAAGAGTGGTATAGCTGGGTCTTGGGGGAGATTGATTCCCAATTTTCTAAGAAAGTACCATATTGATTTCCAAAGTGGTTGTACAAGCTTGCATTCCCACCAGCAGTGGAGGAGACTTCCTCTAGCTCCACATCCTCTCCAGCATAAGGTGTCTTCAGTGTTTTTGATCTTAGCCATTCTGACAGGGGTAAGGTGGTATCTCAGAGTTGTTTTGATTTGCATTTCCCTGATGATTAGGGATGTTGAGCAATTCCTTAAATGTCTTTCAGCCATTTGAGTTTCCTCTGTTGAGAATTCTCTGTTTAGTTCTAAAGCCCATTTCTCAATTGGACTGTTGTTCGTTTCGATCAAAAACACTGAGGACACTTTATGCTGGAGAGGATGTAGAACTCGGGGAACTCTCCTCCACTGCTGGTGGGAATATAAGCTTGTACAACAACTTTGGAAATCAATATGGTGCTTTCTTGGAAAATTGGCAATCAATCTCCCCCAAGATCCAGTTATACCACTCTTGGGCATATCCCCAAGAAATGCTCAATCATACCACAGGAGCACTTGCTCAGCTATGTTTATATCAGCATTGTTTGTAATAGCCAAAACCTGGAAAGAACTGCAAATTTTTAACAATTTTGAGATACTTGTATAACATAAAACAAGGTAAGACAAATTTTTTTGTTTCTTTTTTTGAGATGAACGTGGTTCTAACATTTCTCTCTTCCATTTCCTCCCTCCAAGTCCTCCTCAATACCCCTCCCAACTCTTCTTTAAATTCATAGCCTCTTTTTCATCAATTGTTATTGCATACATGTATGTATCTGTATATCCAAATTTTCCTAAATATATCCCAGTGAGTCCATATAATATTACTTTTACATGTTATCATGGCTGACCTCCTGGTAGCAGACAATCAATTGATGGGGGAAGACGACCCCTCCCCCTCCATGCTCTCCTCAGTTCCCTAAAGCTCTTTGTGTAGGGTGGAGGCCTTACAGGCTTTTCTCTGCTCATTGTGGCATGTTCATTGGTGTCATCCTTGTTCAGCTCACATTTGGGCAGTCATGTTGGTGAGACTTTACAGGTGTTATTTGAGGAGAATCTCCAACCACAAACTTACTAAACCAGCATAATCCCTAACAGCAATCTCTAAACAAAATAGCTGTTTAAATTACATTTATTTATTTAGTTATTTGCTGGAGGGTGGCACGTGGGCCATCTTAAACATGTGGTGGTCAGAGTGGAGGTAAGATGACATCTCACAGTGACAGTTGTCCCCTCCATCCTGTGGGCTCAGGGTATTGAAGTCAGGTCATGAGGCCTTTACCAGCTGAGCCATCTCCTTGTCCCCACAAGTAAGTTATCAGGGGTTTTTGAGCAGAAAGAAGAGCTAACAGTTTCCTCTCCCTTCCAGGAGCTCGGCTTATTTCCCTGCACTTTGTTGTGCTTTTTCTTCCAGGCCCCCTGTCTCTCTCTGGAATGTGAGATCAGTGGGGAGGAGAGAGCATTTGCCTTGAAGCATCCTGAAACTGTGACTGAGACTTCCCTGAATGTAAAGCACAACTGTTTCCCAGGAAGAAAAGATCAGATAACAAGGACTAAACCTGCAGCCATTAAAGTGTAGGAGCCACAGCTTTTACTACTTGTTCAAATGGAGCTTTGATATTTCTAAGTTAGCCAGGGAAGAAGCAAGAGTGTGCCGCATAGGCCTAGAGGAGAGGTCTGAAGGTGCAGCCTGTGCCCCTTCTAAATACTATGCAGTCTCTTGAGCTCTGAGAAGACAAGGGAAAGATCTAAACACAGAATTTACACATTTTGATGGTCCTTCTCTGTTCCACACGCAATATACTTAATTGAACTGGCCACCAATGTGATTAATACAACAAAATTGAAATGAAGGAACTCAGCTTCTTGAACTTAAAAGGTGATAGGTGTGCCCAGGTCAAACAGGAAGTAGTGGGAGCCAAACAGGAAGCAGCATAGGGTCTTTCTAGGAGATTCCTGACCTCAGGAAAAAAGTTGGCCAACTTTTTTTCTTTTGAAGAATGGAAAGTAAATACTACATTCACAGGCAGTATATTAACTAGCAAGCCAGATTTTGTTCCAAAAGTACTTGATTTATAGAGACTGAAATTGTAATTATATTTTTACTTCAAGTGTCATGAAAGCTGCTCTTTCTCTCAGCTGTTAAACAAATGAAACCAATTCAATTGCTATTCCCGCAGAGGACTGAGGCTCTGTTCCCAACACCCTTGTTGGGCATCTCACAAAAACAAGGTGGAGGGCTCCATACACATGTACTCACGTATGAACGCACACACCCATGCGCACACACACACACACACACACACACACACACACACACAAATAATTGAATATTAAAACTACAGTCCCTCTGAAAATACTTTGTTTTCTAAAAAACCTTGCCCTCAAATTTAGAGATAAACTGGGCAGTCCAACAGATGAAAGAGAATAGTGAATTATTGTTTTCATTTGATGGTTTTAAAAATAAACAAAACCAATTTTGATTAAAATTGCTGTACACACCAGACTTATTTCTGGCAGATTAAAGAGTCAAGTGCCATTTCCTATGAAATAGAGATGGACATATACATCAGACTGACTTGGTGCTTCTGATGTGGAAAAAAGTCAAAGACTCAATAAGACTGGTTAATTTATTTCTGTTTGTTTTCATGGTAGGTCACCTAACTCATCCATCTTCATACAAGCAAATGGATGCCCCATTGCTCTGTGCTAGGGTGTCGTTAAGTGTTTCCATTTACTCTTTATTACACTGACAGGAAAACAAAGCAATGTGAAGGTTAAGTAGAAGTCCCTTTTCTCTATTCTGATTTGCAGTGGGGTTCATTTGCACTTTAGTCATCTTCAAAAGAAAGGAGAGGTCATTTTGATATTTAAAATTAGCTCATAGGGATATTTTGTTTAGCATCACTTATAAATGGAATACCAATGTCTATGTGAAAAGAGTTGCACATTCTGTGATGTCTACTTATCCAGGCAACAATGAACAATGAGAGACATCTTTGTAAGCCACATACTCTTCCAATAGAAAGATAAACAATTGTTATTTCCACCTTCAGAGTGTATTGCATTACAAGGAACATTAAGCCAACCTCTACCTATTATATAGCTTGGCTTTTCCTTATTTCTCAAACATTTGTAGGTTGAGGATCTTCTTATCAGTTAAATGCTATTGGCAACTCATGGACCCTCTC
Source organism: Peromyscus maniculatus bairdii (assembly GCF_049852395.1). Classification (NCBI taxonomy): domain Eukaryota; kingdom Metazoa; phylum Chordata; class Mammalia; order Rodentia; family Cricetidae; genus Peromyscus; species Peromyscus maniculatus. The sequence continues at coordinate 14,871,757 of NC_134862.1, forward strand.
AGGGACAGGGTATACTCTGTAGTCCTTGGTTCCTAGAGGGGATATACTTGAAATGGATGTAGGTACTTCCTCTGTTTGTTTAGGTTGCTCTATAGTGAGATATTTTGCTCCTTCCTGCAATCCAAATACTGTCATTTGGAAAAGTCACTAGTGGCCCAAAAGAATGGGTCAACCTCTAAAACCGTAAGCCAAAATAAACATCTTCTCTTTATGAGTCGATAATTTTTGTCATTTATTATAGTAACAGTACTCTGAGGAAGACAACGTCTCATAACCAGATCACGATAAAGTCTTCTTTTAAATGTTTAATAACATAAACTCAAAAATTCCTTATATAAACCCTTCATTTTAATAAGACTTTCAAGAAATCTCTAAGCTTTGCTATTTTTTTCTCTAACAATATAACCATAATTATTCAAATATCACTGTTTAGCTTCCACCGTATCATGATATAAATCTGAGTGTGGATGTACATGCAGAGAGATACACAGAGAGATATTCACTGATATTATTAACCTGTGATTTCTCACCATATATGCTGAGTCACACAAGAAGCATGCAAAGCACTTCAGATATTGCAGCATGAAATCCAAGCAAGAAATAAACTCTGTATTTTAAAGACATACTTTATTTTTAAATAATGTACACATCTATATCTATGTGTACACATGAGTACAGGTGCTCGTGCAGGCCAGAGGCATTACATCCCCTGGGGCTGTAGGTAGCGGTGGTTATGAGCTGTCCAATGTGCAGGTCAGGAACTGAACTTGGGCCCACTTTAAGAACAGCAAGTGCTACTAATCACAAGGCTATCAATCTGGCCACTAAGCTGCATCTTTTTGACCAAAGACTTTTTTTTTCTTCTTTTTCCTTTTGGTTTTCTGAGACAGGGTTTCTTTGTGTATAGTTCTGGCTTTCCTGGAACTCACTTTGTAGACCAGGTTGGTCTCAAACTCACAGAGATCTGCCTGCTTCTGTCTCCCAAGTGCTGGGAGTAAAGGCATGTACCACCATTGTCTGGATGCTCAAAGACTTCATATAAGATTTGTATTTTGTTTTAAATGCACAATGGGATACAAAATTTTGTATCTTATTATACGTGTATAATACATACACACATATGTGTAAGTACAATATATATTGTTTTAGAGCTTTGCAGTTAGAACATGGTTTATCTATATTGATCCTTTTGGTGAGAACTAAAATCATTATTATCCTTTTAAACTGCATAATTATCTTAATGTCTTAACATCATTTATTGATTAGTTTCTCTATTTTCATTAATTTAAGTAGTTTCGACTTTAAAACTAAGTGGTCACATTCATTTTTATCTATTTCTAGCTTTATATTATCTGTGCTATGCACATGGGAAGTAAAGGTTATATGGAATCTATTGCAGTATTAGTCAAGTGTCTTGTCTGATCCCTTTGCCTATTAAAGTAAAATAAGAAAGTGAGAAGATCCTCCTGGGTTTCCTGGTCAATACTGATGTTCCTCTTGCTCTGCATGACAGGTATCCTAGGAGGCAACCTCTGAGCATGTCAGTGAGAGCTTTTCCAGACTGCATTAATACAAGTGGGAGGACGTGTCCTAAATGTGGGCACTACCATCCCATGGGTAGAGTCCTGAACTGAATGAAAGGAGAGCAAGCTGAGCACCAGCGTCCATTTGCCTCTGCTTCCTGGGTGAACATTCAGTGTGAACAGCTTCCTCATGCTCACTGCCATGACTTCCTCACCACATGACTGTGCCCTAAAAAGGTGAGTCAAAATGAGACCTTCCTTAATCAGGTGGATTTCTTTGAGGTATTTTGTCAGAGCAATGAGAAAAGTAGATAACATAACAGACCTTCTAGATGAGCTCAGTATAATCATATATGTAGATAACATACAAGACTATCTAGATGAGCTCATTATAAGCATATGTGTAACTAACACACTGGGCTACTATCTAGATGAACTTATTATAATCATATATGTAGCTAACACACTGGGCAGCTATCTAGGTGACGTCAATATAATCAGATATGTCTTTGAGACTTTTTCTTGGCTGAGTGAGAAAATGGGACTGATACTTCAGATGACCAGAGAAGTATAAGTAAGAAGACAAACCTCTGTTGTCAAGAGATGAACCAGATTGAGAGCCAAGAAATATTTCAGGTTTTTACACCTAAGAATGGTTCTTCACTCCCAGACAATCTGAAAACTTTGGCTTTTTAGCTGCCAGGACCTGAATTCTACTAACAGATACAAGAAAGCCAGTATTTTTGTGCATCACCTAGGAAGGACTTCAACCCTCCCAATGTCCTGAGTTTAACTTTGTAAACCCCAAGTACATTTCCGATGCCGAAACCCTAAGGCAATCAATTTGTGTTTCTTGGCTATTACATGTGATGTCAGCATCTCTCACAGATGTTTGCAAGGCCTTGCTTTCTATTGTGTCTTTTAAACAGAAACTAAATACAGAAGAATAACTAAAGCAGTCTCATTCTCAACAGTTGCAGGACCCTCTTGAAGGAATTTAGGTTTTAGGATCTCTCATCTACTTACTGCCATTTCTGAGACATGTGCTTGAGTATGCCACTCATACTATAACCCATCCCTCTCATTGCAAGGCTTTGAAACCCACTCATTTGCACCATTCCTTTGCTTAGGGTGAGAGCTGATTATATTGTACTGAGCACTCGCTTTTGCAAGCTTTGATGATAGAAGGATGTGTTGAAGTTGTCTAGGCTTGGTTAATTGTTTTCACTCTGTGTTGTGGGTGTGCATATATGTGCTCTTTACTCTTCTTATTGTGTCCAAATCCTCGAGAAACACCTGTAAGGAAGAATAGCTTGTTTTGGTGCACAGTTTGGAGGGAACAGTCCATCCAGTCTGAGAAGTGATAGAGGCCTGAGAAGAATATGTGAGGTGCCTGGTCACACAGTGACTGTGTTCAGAAAGTTGGAGTAACTGTGACAGAAATGGGTCTGGCTGTCATTCTCAGTGCCTACTCCTATTTGAGAACTATGAGAGCTAGATTTAAAAAGTTCTACAGTCTCCTTAAACAACACAAGCCACTTGGGACCAAATGTTAAACACATGAGCCTTGGGGGCTTTTATATTCATACCAAAACACCATGTTTGTGTCAATTTCTACTCTCTCTATATATATATCTGTAGATATATGATATATATATATATATATATATATATATATATATATATAATGTGTATATAATACACACAATGGGGGTAATAGTATGGCTTACATACTCAATTATATATATGTATACATACATACATATATTATGTATATATACATACATACATAATTATACATACATATAATGTGTATAAATAAGTAAATATATCTTACAAATGTGTTACTGCATAGTCCAGGAGATCCTTAAAGTCCATACCTTGCTTTCACCACTTGCTCATTTAGACTGCAGGTATAGGCTCCACATGAAGCTTCCTGCTTCATTTTCTAGAACACTTATCATTTTATTTTAGAAACACAAGACTTAGGAGTGACAAGCAGAGGTGCTGCTCACTGGAATTCTCTGTTTGCACACTGGGAGAGTGCATGCTCCAGGTTCAGGTGCCTTAGATCAGCAAGCACACTGGTGAGACACATTTGGGGTTTCACTTAGGATGTATTTCCTGTGTTATCTAGATGCTCAGTCGGTAAAGATGTTTGCTGTGCAACCCCAGAAGCCTGAGTCCAATCTCTGGTACCCGCAGGAAGGTGAAAAGAGAGAATCATCTCCACAAAATTGTCCTCTGACCACCGTATGTTCTCTGTGCTGTGCATGCCCATTTAAACACATTAAAGAGAAACAATAATAATACACAAATAAAAGCAATTTAAAAAGAGCTCGGGAAATGGCTCAGTGGTAAGAGCTTGTACTGTACTCCTAGAGGACTAGAGTTCAGTTCCCAGTACTCACATTGGGTGGCTCACAGCTGCCCATAACTCCAGTTCCAAGGAATCTGCTGCCCTTCTTCTGGCCTCTGTGGTCCCTGACTTCACATGCACATAACTACCATAGACACACACATGCATATAATTAAAAATAAAAATATAAATATTAAAAAGTTTGCTTTTCAGACAATGGGGATGGAAGTGAAAGTATCCTCTAAATCTTGTTGGCAGCAAGAAGAAGCACAGGGCGCTGATGCAGGAGAGCTCTGAGACCCAAGCCAAGTCATTGGCAGCAGCTTTTAGACTGGGGACCTTCATACTTTCCTTACACTTTCTGCTAATATAATGCAGGACATATTTTCTATTATTTTTAGTTTGTATTTGGGTTTTTTATAATTTAATTTTTAAAAATCTTAGAGATTTTCTATATTTTGACTAATTTATTTTAGATAGTGTCTTGTGTATTCCAGGCTAGTATCAATATATTTATGTAGCAAAGAATGAGTCTGAAGCCCTTGATCTTCTTGCCCTCACCTCCCAAGTTCTGAGATGATAAACCTGTACCATCATTCCCATTTGTGTGGTGCTGTAATAGAACTCAGGTTTTCAGTCATGCTAGGCAAGCACTTTGCCAGCTGAACTAGATCTTCAGCCTGTGTTTTGCTTTACTTTGTTTGGTTTAGAGACAGGATTTCATACAGCCTGGTTGGCCTCAAACACCTGATTCTCCTGCCTTTACATCTCAAGTACTGAGATTATAGGTGTGCATCACTGTGCCTCGTTTAAATAATCTGACTCAAATGAGCACTGCTAGGGGGTAAAATTATTGATCCTGAATAACTGAAAACTGTTGCAGTTACTATAAAATAATAAGAGGGACAAATAGAGTAATGAAAAAATGTCTTAAAAAGAAACAATGACTCAAATCTGATAAATAGCAGTTCACTGTGAAGAAATTAGGGTTGGGGAGATTGCCCATCAGTTAGAGAACTTGCTGCTCTTGCAGAGGATCAGAATTCAGTTCCCATCACCCATGTCAAGTGACTCACAACACTTGTGACTTCAGCTCCATGGGACCTTGTGCCTTCTGTTGGCCTCCCTAGGCATCTGCACTCATATGTGCACACACACACACACACACACACACACACACACGCACGCACGCACGCATGCGGGCACGCACGCGGGCACACATACACACATAAAAATAAATCTTAAAAATGGATCTAATGTATTCACATTAAGTAACAAAACTAAAAGAATTTTTTAAAAGAGTAAACAAGCCAATGCAAAATGGAGATAATCATTTCAACCATATAAATTAAATACCAATCACAGAGAATTAAAGGGTGCTGTGTGGAGCACTGGATTCAGCAGAGGAAAAAGCAAGTTAGAAAGGACAAAACCAGAGATGATTTCACAGACCAGAAGTGCTGACAGCAGCTGGAGAGACAGAATCTTTTAGGTGTTTCTGAACAGAAAACCATTGCTTCTAAACGGAAGAAATGATGCATGGAAATTTGTGTGCAGTTTGATGTTTTTTTCCCCAGAGACAAGCAGATTAGATTTTAGATAGTGAAGAGCACTGGTAATCCTGGGAGAGAACTGACATGATTGTTGATACCCCTTAAACATGTTCTATTGAGGTTACCAAACATCCAACTAATCATCTCCTAAGCCAGCATTTGGAGAGCTCTGGAAAAGACAACAATGGCGGAACTCCTGCATAAACCAAGTGTCCCAAGAATTTTGTGCCGGGAAGAACAGTGCTTAAGAATGAAGGTGGCAGGTACATCTTAGTTAGACTATCCAAAAACAGGTATATTAATTCTAATGGTGGCTTCTGAAGGAAATGTTAGATCATGTTTTGCCACTCAAAAAGGCCAGCTCTCACAGCCTGAAGAAATCAGGTCACCTCCAGTTGAAGTTCTGTCCTTGGGATGGAGAGTTAAGAAATTATCTGTTATGTGTACATATGATTTATTTTATATACTAGTTTTTTGTACGTGTGTATGTCTGTGTCTATTTGTACAACATGCAGGCAGGTGGCTGAAGAGGCCAGCAGGGGGCATCAGGCCCTCCTGGAATTGGAGTTATAGTCAGTTGTGAGTGCCTAGAGGTGTGTGCTAAAAACCAAACCTGCATCTCTTGCAAAAAGAGCAAATTCCCTTAATTGCTCAGCCAGCTTTCTCACCCCAGTGTATCATGTTTTATATTCTTTATTATTATTATTATTATTATTATTATAATATTTTTTTTCATTTTACATACTAATCACAATTCCTCTTCCTTCCCCTCCTCCTGCTCCCGCAACCTCTCCTCCACCCCACCCCCCCTCTCTCTGACTGGACTCCAGGTGTCAAGACTAGTACCTACCTGTGAATCTCTGTATCAGCTTCCATCAGTCACTGGATGAAGTATCTATGTTAACAATTAGGGTAGTCACCAATCTAAATACAGGGAAAGACCAGTTCAGGCACCTTCTCTATTATTGCTCAGAGTCTTAGCTGTGGTCATCCTTGTGGATTCCTGGGAATTTCCCTAGCACCAGGTTTCTCCCTAACCCCATAATGGCTCCCTCTATCAAGATGCCTCTTTCATTAATATCTCTCTCTCTCTCTCTCTCTCTCTCTCTCTCTCTCTCTCTCTCTCTCTCTCAAGTGATAAAACCACAGGATTCTGTTTAAGAAGTATTAGGGAAATTTATTAAGGTAAATTGAGGAAATACACTTACGAATACAAAATGGAGTAGACTGCTGAAGTAGTCCTCTGATATGACCAGTATCAAATCCACCTCACAAGCAGGAGCAGGCAGAAGGGGCATATGACCCTTCTCCCTGTCCTTTTAAGAGGTCATATACAGTGGCAGGAAGTACCACCTCCTTCAGGCCCTATAGCTCAAGGTCATGGGCAGAGCAAATACCACTACACTTCCCCTTTTTGTCTAAATGAGAAGGTTCTAAACTTAATGCAAAGTATATACAATAAAAATGACTATCAAGTATGGTCCACGAAAAACAAAGGGCAATAACATAAAAAGAAATAGAACTACAATCAAACAAAAAAGACATTCTAAAAGTCTAGAAATGTGCATATCATAAATAAATGGCAAATTACCAAGATTGCTCCAATAGCTGTCCTGTCCTGAAGATTCTAACTCTAGTACTTAATATGTTCTAGCTAAGATACCAGTAGATTATAACTGTAACTATCTAGATTTCAACTCCATCAAAGACCTGAGAAGGAACATAATTGTTGCTGGAGAGCTTCTCTCCAGGTTCCACCAAGCCCCGCAGTCCCACAATCCAAGTATAAAATAATCATTCAGACGCTTATATTACTTATAAACTGTATGGCCATGGCAGGCTTCTTGCTGACTGTTCTTATATCATAAATTAACCCATTTCTATAAATCTATACCTTGCCACATGGCTGGTGACTTACCGGCATCTTTACATGTTGCTTGTCCTGGTGGTGGCTGCAGTGTCTCCCCCTCCTTCTTCCTGTTTCCCCAATTCTCCTCTCTCCTTGTCCCACCTATACTTCCTGTCTGGCCATCAGTGTTTTATTTATATAGAACAATATCCACAGCACTTCCCCTTTTCTTCTTTCTTTTTAAAAGGAAGGTTTTAACCTTAATATGGTAAAATTACATATAACAAAACAATTACCGAGCAAGAATTACAGTTATAATATTAAAGAAGATGTTCTATCTATCTTATATTTGTGAGTTTAAGGTTTTATATCTAACTTATCTTTTATCATAACTGAGGAAATTACAACTATCTAGTCTTTAACCACATCAAAGACCTCAGAAGGATATAATATTACCTGAGAAATGGGAGAAGGATGTATGTAACTTTCAGGAGTCTTGCAGGGTAGACAGAGACAGCTGACAACCTGGACAGTCACCTAATGTTCCTTTGTAAAGTTGGGGCATCTGTCTTTAGCTCACAGGGATAGAGTCTCTCCATCATTTTTTTTTTCAGTGTCCTGTAGAATGTCTGGCAGTTTTCTCTGTGAAGCAGGAACCTGAAGGACCATCTTGTCAAGCAAAGTTCAGTGGTCATCCTTCCATGGGTCTTGCATGTCCAGTCGATCAAGCAGTGCAGGCAAGAACAGTTTCTTGCCCGAATGGCGATCTTTGCCAAGGTGAAGATAAACTCCATATGGAGTGTCTTTGATGCCCATCCTCCTCTCCGAAGGAAATCCAGTACTGTCAGGGGCAGACATGTCTCACTGTCAAGAATGTCTAAATTTTTAAAACATTTTAAATGCCATATTCTGTAGGTCTTTGAAGTGTTTAAAGACTACCTATCTATCTGAAATATATCTATGTATACCTAGAAGACTTAACTAACATGGCTATAAATATGATTATCATAGATGACTAATTATTAATCTATTTCTTAATTATTCATTACAATTTTAAATGAGTTACATAAACATAATACCTCAAACAAGAATAGAAATATATATACAGTATAACAAATTAACTTCAAGTTTGTATCAATAAACTAAAATCTATACCAATGTATAGCATTTTAAACAAGTTGTTCTTTAAAAGTAGGTTCATTAATCTACCCTTTTATCTTATCATATCTATACCCTATATATCTATATTATATCCCCTTTTCTTTTTTAGAAAGAGATCACATTTATAATCAACCTGTTTTAAATAAAAATATTGGTTTTTCTCTGTCCCACACCAGAGTGCTCTTTTGATTTTGGACACAAGAATCTCTTAACCATTTTTTTAAAGCAATATGTCTGGGTTTAGAGGGGGAGTGAGCCAATTCCATCTCTAAAGCCAGCTTGGTATATTTGGAAATTTGGGCGTAGCATCTCTTACTATTTCCTGCTGGAGGGAGGCTCTGTATCTTATGGGGATGCAAAGAAAATTTTAGGCTTATAGGGTAGTCCGTGAGGCTGTATTGTGTGAGCCAGTTGCCTTGAAACCATTCTGGATATTAGATTATCTGGGCCATGGTGTCATCAGAGACTTTTCAGGGGGTCTTGACTGGTCAAACCTGATGTATCTTAATCTGGAACAAATCCACAGCCTCTGGCTTTCTGTGGAAACAAAAGCAGAACCTCTTTTCCAAAGTAACATAACCTTAAATCCAAATTTTGAAGGCAAGGTACCTTTAAAATATACATATTTGTTTAATTCAACATCTTTTTCGATCAAATGTTTTTTTGCAGTTAAAAATCCCAAAGACAATACCATCCAGATTCTCTGTATAATATTCATCTTTACGTGGCTTTTTTATATAAATTTATCTTTTTTTTGTCTCTTTCAAGCCTACGTATATTTTACACACATTGTAAACTATTTTATCTGAATCAGTCTTATTGTGAGCCTATTGCTTTAAACTGCAGCATTCTAAGACTGAAATGGTGCTGTGGTTGCTGGCTCCGCTCACTTCAGCTTTCCAACATGGCCGTGGTCCGTTTTCCACCAGTTCTGTGAGCCATCAAGTCTCAGAAATAGTGGGTCTACGCTTTTATCAAAGCAGCATGTAGCCCAGAAACCTCTTTTTTTTTAAATTTTTTTTTTAAATACTAGTAAAGACTAAATCTACCACACAGCATAATGTGCTGCTGGCAGATGCCTCATTCCCGCCATACTGCCCATCAAATGCACACACCAGGAACCTACCAGTGTTCAAACCTGAGTTTTGCAGCGTCTAGCTGCCCATATGAGACAAGAAGCAGGAACCTGGTTTTGGCTCTGTTTAGAAATGGTTATTAAATATTCTCAGGTTTAAGGTAGAAACTAGAGCCGTTGGGCGCCATTTGTTGCTGGAGAGCTTCTCTCCAGGTTCCACCAAGCCCTGCAATCCCACAATCCAAGTATAAAATAATCACTCAGACACTTATATTACTTATAAACTGTATGGCCATGGCAGGCTTCTTGCTAACTGTTCTTATATCTTAAATTAACCCATTTCTATAAATCTATACTTTGCCACGTGGCTGGTGGCTTACTGGTGTCTTTACATGCTGCTTGTCCTGGCAGTGGCTGAAGTGTCTCCCCCTCCTTCTTTCTGTTTCCCCAATTCTCCTCTCCCCTTGTCCTGCCTATACTTCCTGTCTGGTCACTGGCCATCATAGTTTTGTTTATATAGAGCAATATCCACAGCACATAATAGTACTAGAGAAAATGGAAAATGCAAGCAAGCCATTTCCACAATTTCTTGCAAGAATACACAGAGAACAGCTGGCAGCCTAGACAGACATTTAAAGTTTCTTAGGATCATTGGGGCATCCAATTTGGCTATAGGCCTAGAATATCTGACAGACCATTTTCAGAAGCAGCAATTTTGAAAGACCATCTTACTCTGTGTTGGGTAAGTAGTTCAGTAGTCATTTTTCCTTGTGTCCTGTTCATACTGTTAGCAGTAGAGGTAAGGGCAGTTCTTTGCCCAGCAGGCCATTTTGTATGCAGCAGAAGGATGGATCCTATTTTCGTATCCATTCTGTTAGCCTGTGTCTTTTTATAGGCAAATTAAGTCCATTGATATTAAGGAATTTTAATGACCAGTGATTATTGATTCCTGTTATCTTTTTGCGGTAGTGTCTGTATTTCCCTTGTTTGGGATTTACTGCTGTGGGGTTATCTATTGCCTGTGTTTTCATGGGTGCATCTAGCTTCCTTAGGTTGGAGTTTTCCTTCTAGTGCCTTCCGTAGGGCTGAATTTGTGGATAGGTGTTGTTTAAATCTGGTTTTGTCTTGGAATGTCTTGTTCCCTCTGTCTATGGTAAGTGAAAAAATTGCTTGGTATTGTAGTCTATGCTGGCATCTATGGTCTATTAGTGTCTGCAGTAGGTCTGTCCAAAACCTTTTGACTTTCAAAATTTACATTGAGAAGTCAGGTATTATTCTGATGGGTCCCTTGGCCTTTTTCTTTTGCTGCTCTTAATATTCTTTCTTTAGTCTGTATGTTTAATGGTTTAATTATTATGTGGTAAGGGGACTTTTTGGGGGGTCTAGTCTATTTGGTTTTCTATAAGCTTCATGTATCTTCACAGATATTTTCTTCTTTAAGTTGGGAAAGCTTTTGTCTATGATTTTGTTGAATATACATTTCTTTGTATTGGTATTCTTCTCCTTGTTCTATCCCTATAATACTTAGGTTTGGCCTGTTCATGGTGTTCCAGATTTTCCAGATGCTTTGTATTATGACTTTTTTGGCTTTGGTGTTTTCTTTGATTGATTAATCTGTTTTCTCTACTGATCCTGTATGTCAGAGATTCTTTCTTCCATCTCTTGTATTCTGTTGGCTATGCTTGCATCTATAGTTGCTGTTCATTTACTCAGATTTTCTATTTCCAGCTTTTTTTTTTTTTTTTTTGGTTTGTGTCTTCTTCATTGTTTCTATTTCTATTTTTTCCTTCACATGTTTAATTGCTTTTTCATGGTTTTCTTTGCTTTTTTAAAAGGATTTATTGATTTCTTCCCATGTTTTATTTGTATTTTTCTCAATTTCTTTAAGGGAATTTTTCACTTCCTCTTAAAGGCCTCTATGATCTTCATCAAGTTTTTTTAAGGTTGATTTCTTCTGCTTTTACACTGGATATTCAGGTCTTGCTGTTGTAGAACCTCTAGTGATGCCTTATTGCTCTTTATGTTCTTTTATGTTTTTTTGTACTGGCATCTACCCATCTCTTCTTCCAATAGGTGAAAGAGGTGCTTGTGTCTGAGTAAGCTGCTCTTGGTCCCATCTGCACTTGCTGTGTCTATGTCTCAGTGGGCTCTTTTTGGTCTAATAGTAGTTCTTGGTTTAATTGGAGCTGGCAGATTCTGTATCTCAGGGAGCTGATCTTTGTCAATTCAATCTTGTGGATTCTGTGTCTCAGGCAGCTGTTCTTGGTCCAATCAGAGCTGGAGAATTCTGTGTCTCAGGAAACCTCTGAAGTAGCTAGCAGGGAGATTGGGTAGATTTGGGGTAGAGTATGGGTCTTGTAGATTGCAGGGTTCAATGGGGGGATGTTGGTGAGGAAGCTTGCCTGCAGGAGTCTTCCCTGCCGGCCAGCAATTAGGGCAGGGATGGGTCGGGATTTCTGGGCATGGGTTGTACCCCTGGGCCTAGGTCCTAGAGGCAGGACTCTGGGTGGAAAAGAGTCACTCACTTCTTTTGTTGGGTTATTGCTCTAGCTAGAACTTCAAGTACTCTATTGAACAGATATGGGGAGAGTGGACAGCCTTGCCTTGTTCCTGATTTTAGTGGAATCACTTTGAGTTTCTCTCCATTTAATTTAATGCTGGCTGTTAGCTTGCTATAAATTGCCTTTATTATGTTTAGGCATGTTCCTTGTATTTCTGATCTCTCCAAGATTGTTATCATGAACTGGTGTTAGATTTTGTTGAATGCTTTTCAGCATCTAATGAGATAATCATGTGTTTTTTTTCTTTCAGTTTATTTATATAGTGTATTACATTGACAGATTTTTATATGTTGAACCATCCCTGCATCTCTGGGATGCAGCCTACTTGATTATGGTGGATGTTTTTTTATGTGTTCTTGGATTTGGTTTGATAGTATTTGATTGAGTACTTTTGCATCAATATTCACAAGGGAGATTGGTCTCTAATATTCCTTCTTTGTTGCATCTTTGCATGGTTTGGGTGTCAGGGTAACTTTATCCTTAAATAAAGATTTTGACAATGTTCCATTTGTTTCTATTGTGTGGAACAATCTGAGGAGTATTGATATTAAGTCTGAAATTCTGGTATAACTGCACTGAAACCATCTGGTCCTGGGCTTTTTTTGGTTGGGAGACTTTTAATGATTGCTTCTATTTCCTTAGTGGCAATAGGTCTATTGAAATTGTTTATCTGCTCTTGATTTAATTTTAATATGTGGTACCCATCCAGAAAATTGTCCACCTCTTTTTGATTTACCAATTTTTTGAAGTACAGATTTTCAATTTATGATATAATGATTCCCTGGATTTCCTCATTATCTGTTATGTTCCTCTTTTCATTTCTGATTTTGTGAATTTGGATATTCTCTCTCTGTCTTCTGTTTAGGTTGGATAATGGTTTTTCTCTCTTGCTGATTTTCTCAAAGAATCAACTCTTTGTTTCTTTGATTCTTTGTATTGTTCTCTTTATTTCTATTTCATTGATTTCAGCCCTCAATTTGATTATTTGCTGGTGTCTACTCCTCCTGGATGAGTTTGCTTCTTTTTGTTCTAGAACTTTAAGGTATGCTGTTGCCATTAGCATGGACACTTAGTGCTATGAACTTACCTTTTTGCACTGCTTTCATAGTGTCCCATAAGTTTGGATATGTTGTACATTCATTTTCATTGAATTCTAGGAAGTCTTTACTTGCTTTCTTTATTTCTTCCTTGACCCAGTGGTGATTCAGTTGAGTATTGTTTGGTTTCCATGAGTTTGTAGGCTTTCTGCAATTTGTGTTGTTGAATTCTAACTTTAAGCCATGGTGATCTGATAACATATAGGGAGTTATTTTAACTTTTGTGTATCTGTTGAGATTTGGTTTGTGACTGAGTATGTGGTCTATTTTAGAGAAGGTTCCATGAGGTGCTGAGAAGAAGGTATATTCTATTGTGTTATTTTATGAAATGTTCTATAGATGTTTGTTATGTCCATTTGAGTCATAACATCTGTTAGTTGTCTTATTTCTTTGTTAAATTTCTGTCTGGCAGACCTGTCAATTGAGGAGAATGAGGTGTTGAAGTATCCCACTATTAATGTGTGGGGTTTGATATATGATTTAAGCTTTAGTATTCTCTTAAATTTGGGTTCCCTTGTATTGGGGTCATAAATATTCAGAATTGAGACTTCATCCTGGTGGATTTTTCTTCTAATAAATATGAAATGTCCTTCTCCATCTTTTGATTAATTTTAGTTTGATTTTTATTTTGTTAGATATTAGGATAGCTACAACAGCTTGTTTCTTAGGTCCATTTGATTGGAAAATCTTTTCCTAACCCTTTACTCTAAGGTAATGTCTGTCTCTGAAGTTGAGGTGTGTTTCTTGTATGCAGAAGAAGGACCATTCCTTTTTTCATACAAATTCTATTAGCCTGAATTTTTATAGGCAAATTAAGTCCATTTATATTAAAAGATATTAATGACCAGTGCTTATTAATTCCCATTATTTTCTATTATTTGTTTGTTTGTTTTATTTTGGTAGTGATAGTGTGTGTGTGTGTGTGTGTGTTTCTCTTCTTTGGGATTTGCTGATGTGAGAGTATCTATTGCTTGTGTTTTATTGGGTGCAGCTAGCTTTCTTGGGTTGGAGTTTTTCTTTTTAGTACTTTCTACAGGGCTGGATTTGTGGAAGGTAATGTTGAAATTTAGTTTCATAATGGAATATCTTGTTTTCTCCGTCTATAGTGATTGAAAGTTTTGCTGTGTATGGTAGTCTGGGCTGGCATTGGTGGTGGTCTCTTAGTGTCTGCAAACTGTCTATCTAGGACCATCTGGCTTTCAGAGTCTCCACTGAGAAGTCGGATGTAATTCTCATAGATCTTCCTTTATATGTTACTTGGCCGTTTTACTTTGTAGCCCTTCTTCTTTACTCTGTATGTTTAGTGCTTTGATTATTATGTGGTAAGGGGACTTTTTTTAGTTCAGTCTATTTGGTGTTCTGTAAGCTTCTTGTACCTTTGTAGGCATGTTGTTCTTTAGGTTAGGAAAGTTTTCTTATATGATTTTGTTGAATATATTTTCTATGCATTTGAGCTGGTATGCTTCTCCTTCTTTGATCCTATTATTGTTAGGCTAGGTCTTTTCATGATGTCCCAGATTTCCTGGATGTTCTGTGCTAAGAATTTGTTGAATTTAACATTTTCTTTGACTGAGAATCTATTTCCTCTATCATATCTTCAATGTCTGAGATTCTCTCTTCCATCTCTTCTATTCTGTTGGTTATGCTTGCATCTATAGTTCCTGTTCACTTACCCAGATCTTCCATTTCCAGAATTCTCTTGTCTTATGTTTTCCTTATTGTCTCTACTTCAATTCTTGATCTCTTTCCTTTGCCTGTTTGTTTGTTTGGTTTTTTTTCTTGGCTTTCTTTAAGGGATTTATTTCTTCCTTTTTTTGTCTTTTCCTTGATTTCTTGTTTTTTTTTCTGAGACAGAGTTTCTCTTTGTGCCCTGGCTATCCTGGAACTTTCTTTGTAAACTAGGCTTGCCTTGAACTCACAGAAATCTGTCTGCCTCTGCCTTCTGAGTGCCAGAATAAAGGCATGCATCACCACCACCACCACCACCACCAGGCTCTTTTCTTCTATTTCTTTAAGGGAATTTCTGTGTCCTCTTTAAGGACCTTTATCATCTTCATAAAGTTATTTTTAAGGTCATTTAATCCTGCTTTATCTTCATTGGGATGTTCAGGTCTTGCTGTTATAGAACTATGAGGTTCTGGTTATGCCATATTGCTTTTTATGTTGTTCAGTATATTCTTACACTGCAGTCTACCCATCTGGGTTGGGGTAGATGTTGATTAGTCCAGATGGTGCCTGTGCCTCCAGGGGCCTCTGGTGCAGTGGGGAATGGTTGGCCTGCTGACTAGCTGTTGGGGCTTTGATGAGCAATGGAAGGGCACAAAATGTATCCTGGAGCCCAGGGCCTAGACAGAAGGGCTATCCAGCTGGGAAACTAGTTGTTCACCTCTTCCTCCAATCAGTGCATGTGGAAATTGTGCCTCTGGAGGCTGCTGATGCCAGATGGGATGGTTGGCTGGGAGGAGGAGGATGGGTTCCATGTGTTTGGGGGCTTGGGTGAGACTTGTAGGTTACAGAGTCTGATGGGTAGCAGGTGTGGTGGAGTGGCCTGGCTTCAAGAGTCTTCCTGATGGCTGGCTTTTGGGGCTGTGATGGATGGGGGCATGTATCATGGTTTTCACAGCTCCTAATTCAAAGCGCTACCAAGTCCCTCTCCCCTGCAAGCTTTTTTTCATGTAGACTATCCCAGACTAAACCACATAGTTTAAAGCTTCCCACCAGCCCCTGAAAGGGAATAAAAGGCATATATTTCCTTTTGTTCAAGAGATTTTTCTGAAGTCTCCTCTCTAGGCCTCCTTTTGTCATGCTGCCCATGACATTTCTCCCTTCAACTCTCAAGCAATCCTTATTGATAAAGCTCCCTTCCAGGTTTGTATTGGAAGCTTCCCATTTCCTTTAAGATTTTGTTAGGCAATTTCTGATATGATATTATATTGTTTCCCTCTTGATGCTTTTTCACCTCAAGGTTTGATCATGGTCCTGAGGCCCTTTATTCCAATGCACCTCATCCCTAAAGTGTGTCTGTTCCCTTTACAAACTAACTAATACGCTATGCCACTCTTCAATCTATTTAAGAAGAAATTCTATTGTGATGAATGTAAGGTAAAAACAGGACTGAGAAATGACTGAATGGCTAGTCCTGAGTGTGGACACAGTTTAATCAAGAACAAAGACTGAAACAAGTGTGGCTCTGCAGTTTCAACACAAAATGTGAAAGGAATCAACTATGATTGGGAAGCAATTTTATTATATGGCCCATGAGAAGGGAAACATCACTTTCTGCTAAAAATTACTTCATTGACAGTAATGTATCTTAGTTATAGTTAGAGGTAGCATCTTGGGATCTAAGCCTAGCCTGTTTGGCAAATTGCAGGCCAGAGAAAATCTGTCTAATAAAACAAAATGAATGGCACCTAAGGGGCAAGGGTCGGGGTTTTCCTCTGGTCTGCACATGTACACACATACATGTGAGCTGGCATAGACATATACAGGTGCACCTGCAAAGGCATGGGAAAGAAGGGACATGTGTCCTAACACGTTCCCTGGCCACTCGTCAGAACTTGTTTTGTTTTTTTGTTTTTTTCATTAAAAACCACTGCTTCAATTGTTCATTGCTCTTCAGAGGACTTGAGTTTGGTTCCAAGCTCCTATGTCAGGAGACTCACACCCATCATAACACTCTGATACCCTAAGTATGATGTTTCCCATGCACCAGCCTCCCATTCTTGATTTTGGTGCCAAACAGGTTCTCTGGAAGCTTTCACTTTCATTTTCAATGTCTGATATTTTTTAATTAAAGATTTATTTTTTACTTTAAATTATATGTATGCATGTATATCTATGTGTGGATATCTATCTCTCTCTGTCCTTCTGTGTGTGTGTGTGTGTGTGTGTGTGTGTGTGTGTGTGCAAACATGTGTGAATGTGTGTATGTGTTTGTGAATGTGCATGCATTTGTACATGTGTGCAAGTAAAGGCAAGCAAATAGTTTAATGTTACATATTAGGAGACAGCCGCTTTACTCTTTGAGATAGTTTTTTTTTTTTTTTTTTTTTTTTTTTTTTTTTTTTTTTTTTTGGTATTTGGTATTTGGTACACCCTGATCCAGTAAGGCTGGGTGGCTCTGGGAATCCACCTTTCTGTAGCTCCCTAGTACTGGTATTAAAAGTACCACCAATTCAACCAAGTATTTTTTTCTGTGAGTTCTGGGGTTCAAACGCAGGTCTTCATACTTGTAAGGCAAGTGCTTTACCTACTAGGCTATCTCCCCAGCCTCAGAAATTCTGACTCTAAGGGGAATTGAAATGGTTTAGGAGACTTGGAGATGCCATTTGAGAAGTGTGTTATGGATGAAACTTAACTACAAAGTGACTTTTATACAAACATTTGAAAGTATTTCCCTAGGTCTATGAGATACAGAAGAGAAAGTCACCAACTATGCCTGATGAAATCAAGGATCGCAATGACACAGGTGGGTGAGCTGTATTATCTTCTTCTTGTTTGTGGAGGCCATGGGGGTGGTTGTGGAGTGTGTATTGTGTTACACAGTTTTTGTACTTGTTGACATAGATGCGTCCACATGGTTCATAGAGATGTGTATGTGTGTGTGTGTGTGTGTGTGTGTGTGTGTGTGTGTGTGTGTGTAAATGTGCAGATCAGAAGTAGATGGTGGGTATCTTTTCTTGATCAATTTCCACCTTCATGTTTTGAGTCAGAGTTTCTCTCTGAGTCTGGAGCTCATGAATTCTGATTGGATAGCTCATCAGTGAGCTTCAGGCTCTGCATGTCTTGGCTGCTTGACTCCATGCACTTCTGTGCTTGCAGACATGTGCCACCAATGCCTGGCTTTTTACAGGAATTCTGAGGATCCAAACCTGGGTTCTTCAACTTTTGCAGCAAGAACTGTTTTCTACTCTCTTTTGTTTTTAATACAGGGCTTTCCTCACACTTGCTACATTGCTGTGGCTAGCCTTGAAGTTCTGATGTTTTTACGTTCATCTCAAGTTCTGTGATTACAGCCATGTCACTTGAGCTGGCTTCCGGATCTATTTTTAATATTCTTTAAAAAAAATCACAGGCAAGCTGACACCTGGGGAAATATGATATATTACAGATGACACTCTAGTCACCAGCTTCCTTTCTCTCCATCCGACTGATTTAGAATGATTACTCAGTAATCACCCAGAAAATAGACTGGATAAGCACAAGAAATGTTAAAATCTCATGAAGCAGCAGAGATTAGAAATGGACAGATTTCTTTATTTCCTCATTTGGGGCTAAAATTTGGGGTTAAATTAATGACTTGAGTAGAAGGTATTTCTTAAATACCATGAATGAAATATTTCAGATGAATCAGAGTTATGTCAAAGTAAAATGAAGGTGAATTGAAGACTCTTTGGGATTACAGTAGTATTCACACATCTTTCAGAAGCTCCATACATTTAGAAATACATTATTTGTTGGACAAATGAATGAAATACAAGTTTGAGAATCATATTAAGTCATCTATTAAAAAATAATGATATTCACTTGTGGTGCCCATCAACCTGGCTTTCAACAAAATGATTTCAAAAATTTCAATGAGACTCTTTGTCATCATGTACCAGGAATATAGATCGTGTTTCTTCTTTAATCAAAGATACCTACTTGCTCATATCCTAAATTTTTAAGCAATAGGAATTGCTCAAAAACTGCTCAAAGATGTGGGCATTTTTCTATACATTCCTTGTTTAAATGCCTTTGGGGCTTAGGTGGCAGCTTGATGGGCAAAGTGCCAGCTGCACAAGGACAGGAACCCTAGAATCCATGTTAGAACTAGTCAACCCAGATTTGCAGAGAGAGGGAAGAAAGAAGAGTAACCTAGAGATTAATGGCCAGACAGTCCAGTTACAATGGGTAGCTTCAATTTTAGTGAGAAATCCTCTTTCAAAAAATAAGCTACAGAATGGCATCCCAATGTCTGCCTCTGGCTGGGCTCCACAGGCATGCACACATAGGTGAATAAACTAGCAAGATCATGTGCACACACATGCATGCATCATGCACACACCAATACACATACACTGGTACCACCTGCCCACACACATACATACATGGTTCAAAGTTGTAGGAGCTTTCCTTATTCCTGTCATATTATAAAAGTCCCTGATATAGGGCCTGCAAGATGGCTCAGTGGGAGAAGTTGATTTCACTGAGTCTGAGTACTTGAATTGTTCCCTAGAATCCACATGGTGGAAAGAAAGAACTGACTCCGGCAAGGTGCCCCTTGACTTCCACATGTACTCCATAGTATGTACCCACCACCACATTAAATGAATAAATAAATAAAGTAAATAAGTAAAAAATAGAAAAATGTAACTGTATCCAATAAAACAGGAAAACAGACAGAAATAGGATGATAAATTTGTTAAATCCAGATGCTCAAAGGCTAAGGTTAGTTCATTTTAAGGAAACTGCATTTTCTTGTAATTCTTCTGCATTGATATCTGATTTACTTTTTTTTTCTTGTCATAATTTGACTTAGGATTCTATATGAAACTTACTTTCTTCCGAAAAGCAGGATTTGTTCTTAATTTTCAAGGTTATTAGTATTTTCCCCCATCATTAGTTGTTTATTTCCCCCTCAAGCATGCAGATATCACAGATAACAACTTGACTCTTTCAGGATGGAGAAAATTATGAATAATATTGCCTGATAAAACAACGCACATTAACAATAATAATGCATTGAAATTAAATTAGATAAAACATTGTAACAATGGAGATTATAAGTGCACCACCATTCAGGGCTTTTAAGTGGGTGTGGGCATCAGACAAGTCCTCCTACTAATGTGGCAGGAATTTAATGATGGAGTCATCTTCCAGCCCAGAGGATGCTTTCCAGCAGCCACTTGCTTTTCTCCTGGCCCTCTCTCCAGCTGCATCAGAGCTAAGAGCCCACATTCTGCTATCACAGTAGCTGACAACGTGCATTCACTAGAGGACACAGACTGATTTGGAGGTTCTCAAATATCTTTTGTAAAGAATGGTCCCTTTCTAAGGGATGGGATTACACTTCATCCTAACATGCCCAGGTCTTTCTTCTTAGGTATAGAACATTAAATATTAAGTTGTTGAAAGTTGGAGGAGGATGATCATGAGCTTGAGGTCATCTTGGGCTACATGGTGTCAAATAAACTGAAGAAGCAAAATCAATAGACAAAATTTTAAATTAAAAAGCTAAAAGTGGAAAAATGAAGAAAACTCAAAGTGAGTAGAAAAAATACAGAATATAGTTAAAATCACTGAAATAAAGAGCAGAGTAGATAGACAGAAAAACTAAAAGTCACAGTGAGTTCTCTGAAACACTAGCAAAATTTACTAAACTTTTAGTTATTTGGAAACACACAAGAGTCATTTAGCAAAATCAGGAACCAAAAAGAAAATAATACTCTTTGCATTGCATAAGAAGCAAAACACCTAAGGAAGTCATATTGACAATTTCATGCCAAGAAATTCACACCTTAGATAACTGAACACATTCTCAGACAGACAAAATTAATGGAACTGAGTTCAGAGATATTATGATCTGGACATATCTATAACAAATAACGAGGTTAAATTAATAAGCAGGAAACTTCCCATAGAACTTTACAAGGTCAGAAGTTCAGTAGCTTCCATTTACTGAGTACACAAAATAGAATTAATATGCATGCTTGCAGTACATAGAAAGAAAATGGCCCCCAAAGGGAGTTTCACTATTAGTGTAAGTGGCTTTGTTGGAGTAGCTGTGATCTTGGAGGAAATGTGTCACTGTGAAGTCAAGCTTTGAGGTTATATATATATATATATATATATATATATATATATATATATATATATATATATATATATATATGTTCAAGCTATGCCCAGTAAGACAGAACTCTTCCTGTTGCCTGGCAGACAAGATGTAGGACTCTCAACTACTTCTCCAGCATCATGTCTGCCTGTACACCACCATGCCTCATCATAATGAAAATGAACAACCCCAATTGAATGTTATTCCTTTATAAGAGTTGCTATGGTCATGGTGTCTCTTGACAGCAATAGAAATAGAAACCCTAACTACAACAATGCTGCATCAAGCCTTAGAACACACAAGTAGGGGATGTTGGCCAACTGGTTCTACCAGGGTACAAATGTCCTGGCTTTGAAACCAAGAGTACTTATAAGACACCTACAGGTATCCATCAACAATTCCCATGAATACAAATGCACACCTCCATAAAATATTAGCAAAATTATTCTAGCAACATTTCAAACACGGTCTGCACCATCACAAAGAAGGATTTATTTTAGGAACAGTTTGACATATGAGAATAACTAAATTCAGTGTTCACCAAAGAAGAAACCAATAGGAGTGTATTGTTACAGTAAATGGCCTTTGATACATGAAGTATCCTATTATAAAAATCACCACACTTGATGCTATGGACTGAAATATATCTTTCTGTAATTCCTATGCCAAGTCTTTAACATTGAGATTTGACTGTATTTGAAGATTGGGTTTTTTAAAATGCAATTAAGATTCAATAAGTTAAGAAGTGTGGCTATTATTCTGAAGGAAATATAGCCTTATCAATAGAGACAGGAGGAATATCCTCCAAGCTCCCCTTCTCTCTTTCCAAGTGAACACAGCAGGAAAAGATCAAGTAGGAACACAACAAGAAGACAGTCATTTACAAGGCAGGGAGAGAGATTCTTCCAGAACCTGCCCATACCAGCCCCTGAACTAGGGCTCAAGAGATTAAATTCCTAAATCCTTACTATTGAAAATAGGTAGACACTCTACAGAATTTTGTTATGGAACTCCTGTGTGACTGGGATGCTTGTCAACTATCTATAGAAAACAACTTCCTTAATTAGATACAGGGAATGCAAATAGCCCCATTGGTAACATCACACTCAAGGGTGAAACATGGATAGATTTTTCTATAAGGGAAGGGGCAATACAACTGTTTTGTTGGTAGCTTGACTTAACATTCTACTGGTAACTTAGTGTCCCAAATGAAAAAAAAATCTATTTGAAAAAAAGGAAACTTACCTTTATCTTAAAAGGACATAATATTATATAAATCATATTCTGTAAAACACACATTTAGAATTTTTAGTCTAGTAAACTGATTTAATTAGAATGCAGACAATGGTACCTAGGCACAAAATAAGTTTTATTTTCTTTGTCAATGTAAAATCTGTAAATGAATTCACTAAAAAATTCCAACCATCACAACACTAGATGGAGCAAATAGGAGTAAATTTAGCTAAGTGGCAGAATTTCTGAGAGAAATTAAGTTAAATTATACCTAAACAAATGAAGAGGCATTTGTGACCACAGCTAGAACTTTGTCTTTAGATGTTCTTTTGGTTCAATGTATCCTACTGAAATGAAAGAGAAGTGCACTTTCTCTTTGAGTTTGATATGCTGATCCCAAAGTTCAGAAGAATGTACAAAGGATCCAAAACATCTAGCAGTCTTGAAGAACTGTACCTGGAGATTCAATTTATGGATTTCAAACTATTCTGTATGGCTATTGTGACCAAGTTTGTGTGGTGGTACTGTAGAGATAGGCAAGGAGAGCTGCAACATATCCACATGAGCTGAGAAATAAATCCTTGTCTTTACAGTTGATGCTTTTGTTAACAAGGATGTGATGGCTAACGTTAACTGTTAACTTAAAAGGATTTAAACACACTATGGAATCAAACCCATAGCATGTCTATCAGAGTGTTTTTAGATGAGATTACTTGAGCTAGAAAGAGGGTCTTACATATGGGGAACATCATCCTGTGGACTGGGGCCCTGAACGGAGTAAAAATGGTGAGCTTAGCACCAGCATTCTCTTTCTCTGCTTGTTACTGTGGATGGCATGTGAACATTCGTCTCATATTCCTGCCACTGTGACTTTACCACAAAGATGGGCTGTGTCCTCAACCTGTGACCCTCTCTTAACTGCTTTTGTAAGTGTCTTGTCTTTTTGATGGGTAAAGTAAGAAATACAAAGGATTTTAGGATAATTCAAAAGGAAAATGGTCTTTCTTAACAAGCAACACTGGAAAATAGAATATTTTCTTAAAAATCATGTAATTGGAGTCTTATTTCTTTCTATATACTAAAATTAAGTCTTGGACTTGGACCAGAGAGTTGGCTAGGCAGGTAAAAGTACCAGCTGCAGAAACCCAACAGCCTAAGTTTGGATCCTCAGAACCCATATAAAAGCAAGGCAGTGCTTCAAATCCATCATCTCAGTGCTCCTACAACAAGATAAGAAGTAGATACAAGAAGAACCTTCAGAAGTTCAGGACCCAGCTAGCCTTAATGTACATCACAGTGGCAAACAGAGAGTTATCCTACCTCAACCAAGGTGGACATGAAGACTGACACCTGAGATTGTCTTCTGAGGTGTACATGTACAGAGTGGCATGCACATACCATTACACACAACCCTGCACACTCTTTCTCTCTCTCTCTCACACACACATATACACATATACTCACACACACTAGCACGCCTCACATACAGACACAAAAATAAATAAAATAAATATAACTCTAATTTAATACTTATGAGTAAAAACAAAATCATAAATCTCTTCTTAGAAAAAACCAGAGGCAAACTTTCGTGGTATTTCTTAGGCATTATGTTCTTAGACTCTACACCAAGCACAATCAAGAAGAGGAAAGAGGAGACAAAAATAATTGAGAAAACATTTCTAGAGTGTGCTCAAAAACAAACTATCAAGTATGCAAAAATACACCCCAGAATGAAGATAAACATTTGCCAACACCAAACAGGAAGAGGTAGAAGATAAATGATCTCCTTAAGATTTTGATGAATAATTTGAATAAAGTGTTTCTTCATAGAAGATGTAAAACTGATTAATAAACATTGAAATATGTTCAACTTCATCAACAATTAAGGAAATGAGAATCAAAATTTCAGTGAAATATTAATTTATAACATCTACAGTGATTAAAAAATTTAAAAATATGATAAGTATTGGTAGGTTTGTGAAGAAACTGTAGTCACAAACATTGTTAATAGCAGTGGGATGTGCTGGAGTTACTATAGTAACCATTTTTGATGCCTCAGAAATTTCATAAAATTACCTTATCACTCAGCTACTTTATCCCTAGGGATACACTGAATAGAAGTGAAAATATATTGGGACATGGAACTTACATTGTTTGGGTGCTATATGTGTTTATGTGTACATGGGGTACATATATATGCATGTATATATGTGTGCATACATGTGGAGGCCACAGGTCCATACTGGGTATCTCCTGCAACTGCTTTTCACTTTGTGCTTTGAGACAAGGTCTCTCACTAACCCTGGAGCTCACTGATTTGGCCAGTCAAGATGGATAGCAAGCTCTAGAGATGTCCCTGTCTCTGCTTCCTCAGCTCTAGGCTTACAGGCACTCACTGTCAGATGAGCTATGTTTTTCATTTTTTTTTTATTTTATTTTTCATGTATCAGATTTTTGCTTGTATGCATGAAACATGTACCGCTTGTGTGCCTGGTGCCCAGAGCTGGAAGAAGGTGTTGGTTCCCTTGAATCTAGAATAACAGATGGTTGTGAACCTCCATGTGGGTGCTGAGAACTGAACAATGGTACCCTGTAAGAACAAGTATTCCTAATGCAGGAGCTATCCCTCTAGCCTTCCATACCTAGCTTTTATGTAGAGACTTGGGAACTTAGATTAGGTCCTTATACCTGTATGGCAAGAATTTTATGGGTTGAACCATTTTCCAAGTCCAAGTACTTGATAATTTTAAAAGGATTATTTGTAACAGTTAAAATGGAGGTAAAAAGTGACCATTGATTGATAAACATACAGATATAGATGAATACCCAACACATCACATGTTATTTAGCTTTAATAAAAATTGCATTCTGAGACATGTGTACAGATAAATCTTGAAAATATGGCAAATAAAGCCATACACAAAAGGCCATGCAATGTATCACACCAATACATGGAAAGTTTAGACCAGAAAAACCCATAGAGACAGGAGAGGTGGTGGCTGTTGCCAGGGGACCAGAGGACCAGAAAGTAGAGAATGACCATTAATGGCATGCAATTTGTTTCGAGGGTATGAAAATGTGACAATGGTGACAGTTGAATTATTTCATGACTATGCTAATGACCACTAAATTATCTGTATTAAAAAAGTGACTTTTACAGTGTATTAATTGTATCTCAAATGGTTTTATAAGGAAGTAACAGTATTAATAGGTGTGAACAGAGTTCTAATTGCTTCATATCAATTAGCTGATTTAACCATAAAAGCCGATGAAGTAGGAGCTATTTTTAGTGTGTTTTGCAAGTATGCAATTAGACACTTGAATAGTTTAACTCTTCTGAGGTGTCTTTAATGGGTGATTATGGGACCGACATGTAACAACAGAGTTACAGGGCAAATTGTCTTCTTTATTTCCTCCACCACAGTGGGAAGTGAACATAGTGGGTAGGGCGAGGTGACCCACAACAGCCTTTCCACAGCATGATGTTAGGTCTAGTTAATTGCAAGCACAGACTTATGAGGGAAGCAGAGGACAAAAAAAGAAAGAACTATTTTAGAGTGAGATGGTGTGCTGCTGTGAAGTTCAGGTACATTGTTCTATGTGCTTTTTCTGGGGATACATGAGCAAATGTCTATTCACCCCAATATGTCACCAAGGAGAGAAACAAAGAACTGTGTCCAGCTACCCACAGTTTGTTCAGCCAATAAGTTTGATTGAGGTTGCTTTCTAAGCATGGGCAACTTTTGGGTGGCCACACTACTAAAGAAAACAAGAATTCTCTCTCCAGAAGCTGTTAACTGCATGTATATCCCCCAGTGAGATTCAGAGCCCCAGGACCTCTACCCTAGTCTCTGGTGGAAAGTCAACAGCTCCATCTTGTGCAGGTCTCCCAAGGGTTGTTACAATAACATTTCAAGAGGGCCGTAGGCATGTCCAAACTTCAGCATTCAACATTATGCATGAATCACAGCTGCCTTCTTTCAAGTTAGAACCTCTAGCAAGGTGAGCTGAGTTTGTGCCTTAACTTTTAGGTCTCAGTTTCCCCATATGTAAATCAAATGGGCATAATAATACTTTCTAGGGTGTAAGGGTTAAATATTATCACAGGGAGACCTCCACATTCAGCCAATGTACTGTGATTTCTGAAAATCTCTCTTTACACACTTGCTTCTAATTTTCAGCCCTTGTACAGTTTTGCTCCATCATTCCTCTCCTCTGATGTTGATGTAAGTAGAAAGGATTTCTCTTTTGGAA
Organism: Peromyscus maniculatus bairdii; assembly: GCF_049852395.1. Taxonomy (NCBI): domain Eukaryota; kingdom Metazoa; phylum Chordata; class Mammalia; order Rodentia; family Cricetidae; genus Peromyscus; species Peromyscus maniculatus. The sequence continues at coordinate 14,898,241 of NC_134862.1, forward strand.
GCCTCCCCTTTTGCTCATGCCTTGATATCTAATAGTACAACCCACATTTCCACCTGTGTGGCTAATAATTTCCACTGTGTGGTTCATAAGCCAAATTCTGGGGACGTGAGATAGCTCAGTGGGTAAAGGTGCTCTCCACCCAGCCTAACAAGCAGCATTCAATCCCTGGACCCACATGGTGGGAGGATAGCACTGATTCCCACATATGATTCTCTTACTACGGTAAAGAAAGATGCTGTGGCATAGGCATGTCACACACATGCACACACACACACACACACACACACACACACACACACACTTAATGTAATTAGAAAACACATGTGCTCCATTTTCATATTCTCAGTTAATGATGAGTTTGAGTCTGCTGCTTTGCCCAAAACCACAGCCTGCCCTCCCAAACACTCCCTCTTTCAAATCCTATATTAGATACACATCACTTCCTGATACTTCCTGAAACCATTTCACTAATCAGCTATTTATTAAAATCCTTTTCAAGTTCTGTTTCTGTAGAAGCATGTTCTAAAATAATGATTTGTTTCTAGTAGAAACTTAGTCTGAGCTTAAATTAATTTTAACTGTACTCTAAGATACAAAATTCCAGAAGTTAATTCTTGAGCAAGAGTCTATCTAGCACTCTATATCTCAGAGTTCTTGGTGTTGTATCTAGTCCAATCAATTCTTCTCCTCACACTTTCTATGTAAATGGACTGTATTCACCACTGATAGACAAACCTGACATGCAGATATTATCTAACATCCAGTTTTTGGCATTAGCTTATCCAATTAACTCACAGCATTAAGTCACTTAATTCTCAGAACAACTTCTGATCTCCCAAGAAGGTACCCATTATTCCTAGTAAGAAAGAAAAGAAATATGGAAAGCTCAGATAATTTTTCTGAATTATGTATTATACAGAATTACTCAGAGATTGCTAGAATATGACATTTTGTTCACTGGTATGTATAACTTCATTTCTACCAATAGAGACACTGTCACAAACAGAAATCCCATTTCCCATTAAACTATGTCTTTAATGTCAGAGGTTTTTATAGGTGTCTCCTTTCAAATAAACAATTTCTATTTGTTCACTTTTAAGGCTCTCATTTTTTGATTAAAATATATCACTTAGATTTTCTACAGGATAGTGACTGTAGACATACCATGCATGCTACTTTTTTCTCAACCCATCGTTGCCTTACCTGAAATGACCCTGGTTCTCAGGCCTTGAACATCTTTTCAGACATCTCTCTATTATTTCTACACGGATACATACCTAACACATCATTAAACACATATCAAAATTGACAAGGATGCATAGTGAGCTCATCTTCCCTCAGTTCTTAAGAGGATGTGTCAGTAAAAAAAAAAGTTCATGGAGATAATATACATAAGTTTGTCAAAAGCCACTGACTTTTTATCCAACATTTTAATTGTATTCCTTCATGTGGTTCTACATTGACTTTTTCTATCCTGTGAATGCATGTAACATGTGCATATGGTTTGTGTGTTTGAAGGTATAGATGTACCAGGATATGGAAGTCAGAGGTCAACCTCCATTGCTGGCCTTCACCTTCCATCTTATTTGAGACAGGTCTGTCTTTGTTCACAGCTGCATGTAGCAGTCCAGTTGGTCTGTGAGCCTCTTTGAAATTTTATTTAAATTTAGTTCCATATTTTATTTTAATATAATTTTAAATTTCATATTTAAATATGAAAAATCTATTTAAATATAATTTTAACTTCCACCTCATTGCAAAAGCGTTTATGTAGGTTCTGGAATTTGAACTCAGTTCCTCATGATGCATGGCAAGCACTTTACTCTGCAGAGCCGTCTCCCCAGCCCCTACTTTGAGTTTTCAACTTTCTACATGTAGATGAGTTTAAGATGAGATTTATTTTGATTCTTGGTTTTTCTAGATAAGATATCTCTGTGTAACAGCCCTGGCTGTCCTGAAACTCACTTTGAAGACCAGGCTGGCCTCATACTCACAAAGATCCACCTGCCTCTGCCTCCCAAGTGCTGGGGTTAAAGTCGTGTGCCAACACCACCTGGCTGATTTTAAGAATTGTTAATCTGTGCTGTATTATAAATGTTGCTTTAGATCGTGCAGTCTTGTGCTTGTCATGATTTTTGAAAAGACAAAACATTAGAAGTGGGATTTTGGAGTTTAAAAGTCATGAACTTTGCACTTAGACAACAAAGTGCTTTAATAGTTGTAACAATGTTTAACTACTTTTAATATATTTGGTGATTTGTGTTTCAGGTACTGGATGAACACAATTGTAAATATTTTATTTTTCTATTCTACTAGATAAACAGGATTTGCAAACTGACATCTTTTCATCACATTTGTTGTTTGTGCTCTCTCAAGAATTCTCTGTTTAGATAATTTGCTCCTTACATATCATATTATTTATGTATACACTTTTTATTTATAAAAGTGTTCATGCATTATGGATAGTAATTTTGGTCAATGTCTTTGAAATCTTTAGCATTTTATTCTTTTATAGGATATCCTATTTGATACACTTAAATTATTGATTTTTGATTGCATATTTAAAGTTTTCTTAGCTCCATATTTTATTTTATATAAATTAAATTTTATTTTTAAATTAGATGTATTCATGGCATTATTTGTGTTACAAATGATGGACTTCAGCATGACAATTTTATACATGTTTATCATGTTTCCAGATTAATATTAATTTAAAAATTAATTAATAAGGTATTAATTAATTTAATACCTTAAATATTAACTTTTCTTCTAAAATACTTGTAAATTATACTTTTATAATCTTGATTCAATAAACTTAAATGTGTTTATATAATATTTTGGTAAATGTACACACTGTAGGAATGCTATATATTGTGGATTAAATTAAGCTAGCTAAAATAGCTAAATTCACATATCTAGCCTCATTAGTGGTGATGCCTTTTTCTTAGAAATTTTCAGGCTTGAGACTGGTAGCTTATAACCACCTGTAAGTCCAACTACAAAGTATTCAGTGGTCTCTTCTGGCCTCCATGGCACCTGCAGACATGCATATACAAACACTAAATCTAAGAAATGAGAAATCCCCAGATATATGCCAGTATCAACGTTGCTCATCCTGCTGAAGAGTTGATATCGAGAACTCATTCCTTCATCAAAACTTTGTATTCTCTAACCAATATCTCCTGTCTCTAATATTCACTCTGCACCTGTCTCTAACCTTTTGAATACATCCAATTCTATTTTCTGCTTCTTTGAGTTCAGCATTTTGGAGCCCTTTTCCAAGTGTATCTGGCTTATATTGCTTACCTTAATGTCTTCTAAGGTCATCCACACTGTGACAAATGGTAAGATTGCATTCTTTTACAACACTGCATACCATTCATTCTATGCGTGTGTGAGAGAGATGGATATATATTTCAAAAACTCAGGAAGAGTTGGCATTTGATCCCTCCCAGAGGTTCTGATTATTTGTATACCTATTTGTTGTTATTTGGGAGTGGAGGAAGAGAGCTTGTGTCTCCTCCTCTACCATATTCTTTGCTAGTATTCTTCTTGTTCTTGTATGTTTGGCTCTGCACTTGTGTGTGTGTGTGTGTGTGTGTGTGTGTGTGTGTGTGTGTGTGTGTGCGCACACACACATGTTTGGCTTTGTTATGCATTCGGAACTTAAAAGATGAAACTGAAAGAAACTTTGTCCCTCAAATCTCACCCTTGTTATGAAGGGAAAACTTCTTGCAGTCTCAACAATTACCTGATTTTCTGATCAATTTTAAGTAAAGAACTATAGATATTTACCCCAACAATTAATTTCCTCTGTTCCCTAACCACGTATTTCTTTCTCTTAGTTTACAATTACAAAACTTGTTCATAACTTATTGTGGTTTTTTGTTTGTTTGTTTTTGTTTTCATTTTGGGATACAGGGTTTCTTTTTGTAGCCCTGGCTGTCCTGGAACTCTCTCTGTAGACCAGGCTGGCCTTGAACTTATGGAGATCCATCAGGTTCTGCCTCCTGAGTTCTGGGATTAAAGGCACACACTACCACCGCTTAGCTGAGACTGTGTTTTATTTATAAAGAATAGTTGAATACTGGGTAAGAAAAAAGTTTATTCACTGATTTTTGTTTAATATTTGCTGGGTCATTGCTCAGAGTTTAAGCACTTGTTGCACAAGCATGAGGATCAGAGTTTGGTTCCTTATCCCATACACGTAAATGCCAAATGGGTATGGCAGCCCGTCTTTAATTCCATCCTTGAAAAACATAGATAAGCAAGCTGGCTATCAGTTAGTCATATCATGAGTGCTGGGAGAGGCCCTGCCTCAATGAACAAGGTAGAGAGAGATCCAAAATTATTTCTGATATCTACCTTGGGTCTCCACATGCATGCTCACCCATGTGCACATGCATCACCACACACTTGCTACACACATGCATATACATGCATATCACACATACTCACAAATATAGGAAAACACAAAATGCTTACTTTTCAGAAGTATTTATTTATTGAATTAATTTAAGATTGTCTTTTGTTGTTATTTCTGATAAAGTGTTTGATTGCAAATATATGAACATTAAAAACTAAATGAGGTTTTAATCCATATATGTATTATTCCCTTATTTGCAGTTACCATTATTCCATGTTTGCATGACAACCGAATATCAGGCACCATTATAAATCAATGATAATAGATCTATGAACAAATAATTGTCATTTTATTATCTCTGTGGATAAAGCTTTAGCCTTTAAGATCAATATCTATAATATTAATTTCCTTTCCAATAATTCATAATACTCTAGAAAGGTTTTTATGTCAGAATTCAGTGGAACTATTACTAAATTTCTCTTTCCTTTACTTCAATGTGGCATCCAAATGCTTTCACCATTTGCCTGCTTTGCTATGCACAAATCCCCACTACTTTCATTATCTCTTCCCTCTCTACATCTCCAGTCAAGCTGTCATCATTCTCCACTGCTTTTTGGCCTTTCCTTAAGAGTTTCAAGAGTAAGGGAGAAATGTCTCACAGACCTTGATCACCTACACGAGGCCCTTCATGACAGTCTTAGCATCAAATAAGCTGGAAATAGTGGCACATGATGATAACCCCAGCACCTGAGAAGAGACAGGAGGATCAGTAGTCCAAGGTCATCCTCAGCTACACAGTCAGTTCAAGTACCATGATTACTTTTCTTTTGCTATGATGAAACATCATGACCAAGACAACTCCATAAAGAAAAACTTTAATTTGGGGCCTACAGTTTTAGATGGTTAGAGTCCATGGCTGTGATATCAGGAAGCATGTGTGCAGTCAGTCAAGCATGGAATTGGAGCAGTTGCTGAGAGCTGAGGCGGGGAGAGAGCAAGGCATTTGGAATAGTGCCAGTCTTTTGAAACTTTTAAGCCTGACTCAATGACTCACCTTCTCAAAGTCACACCTCTTAATCCTTCCATAACAGTTCCACCAACTACAGACCAAGTGTTCAGTCAGAATAGTCTACAGGGGCCATTTTCACTCAAATCATCACAACCAGTTAAATTATACTGACACTGAGATCAAAATAGATAAGCTGATCCTCTTTTGTAAACTGAGAAATATGAGAGACTGTGGAAGAAACAATACATACAAAATTGACAAAAGTCATCAAACCACAAAGGATAATGACCTATAGAAAACAATGAATGAGTAAACTCATAGCTAAGCCCCTTGTAATAAAACTGAAGAAATACAATTAGAAGATGAAAACCTTGCAAGTACTCAAAAGGAAAAGACATTGTCGTAGTAGAGCTGTGAGGTGGCTGCAGATTTTTTAACAGAAAAGCGCAAAGCAAAAAATTATTGAATAAAATTTAAAAGTTTTATTTCTTTTCCACTTTTAAATCTTTTAGAAAATATTCTCCCCAAATAGCTATATCACAATTACATAATGATTATATGAAAATAAAGACTTGCACTGATAAAACTCACCAGACTAACCCTCAAAAATAATACATTTCTGACTGATAAGATGACTCTGTTGTATAAACTATTGGGGATATGTAAATAAACATCTACTGACTTACCCCCGATAGGGAACCAATGACAGAACAAAACAAGAGTACCATCAATATATAACTAGGTGATCTACTGAGTTTCATTGGGGTTACTTGTAGAAATATGGATGAAGGGTTACTTATAGGAGCAGAAATGACTCAAAAATAGCTGCATTACCAGAACCCACTACACCATGAGAACTGGAAACCTGGAGCCCACTGCACAGCCTGCAGGCAGCTCAAAAGGGTTGGAGAGTGTTGTTTCCAAATAGCGAAATTCTGAGTCTCTTCCAGGCAGCCCAAATGGTCTCTGCTTCTTCTAAGCAGCTCAGTTTTTCTGAGAGTCATCCCCAGCAGTTCTTACTGCTTATATATGCTTGGGAAGGAAGGAGTAGAGTGAATCTGGACAGTTTCAGGGACTTCCTAAAGCCACTGAGTTGTGTTGTTCTTGAGCTGAAGGAACTTCCAGGAAGCATGGAATGTTTCACCTCCCCTTAGAGCATCCCATTTTTTCACACACCCCCCTTCAAAATCTTGTGTCAAAGCTTCCCTCCAAGATGGAGGAAATGGCCGCACAAAAGCTCAGTGGGTAAAAGTACTTGCAGCTAAGGCTGATGATCTCAGATCAAGACCCATAACTCATACCATGGATGGACAGAACTGATCCCCAGAAGTTGCCCTTAACCTCTACATGTACGCCATGTTGCCTCTTCCACAGATACAAAAAATAAATGTAAAAAGATAGTGAATACAAAAGTGTAAACTACTTATACTTTGGCAACTGATATAACACGTGGAGTACACATTTATTAACACATTTTCTCAAGACTGCATTACTAGTTTATCTTGGCCACTATATGGGTCCATTTATTTTCCATAAGTTCGCATTTCTTATGACTAAAAGTTTGAATTTTCTTTCTCATATATATTTTAGGAACAATGAGCCTTAGTTTATTTTGTACATTGTAGTCTTTTTTTTCTTTATACAAGTACTGCATATTAGTGCCATTTTTTTTTTTTGTCTTTTGTTTTTTGAGGCAGGGTTTCTCTGTGTAGCTTTGGTGCCTTTCCTCAAACTCATTCTGTAGCTCAGGCTGGCCTTGAACTCACAGAGACCCACCTGCCTCTGCCTCCCAAGTGCTGGGATTATAAGTGTGTGCCACCACCAACACCACCGCCACTGCCAACACCACCCAGCACATATTACTGTCTTGCTCTGATTAATGGGACTGTGTGCTGTATCTTTTTCTCTCTTCCATCATAGTTGTCTACTGCCATAGGAACTTGATTTCCAAGTGGATAAAAACACTCTGTAAAATGTAGGAGCAAAATTTTGGATTTGGTGGATCCCTTGTACATTCATATTAAAACTCAAAATAGTTCTTTACCCAGTTCTCCTGCTGCTTGCTTCTCAGGTAAAACACCAAACAGGATGCTACCAACAACACTTAGATCAATATAACCTGACAATTATTTTATTCATTGACAATTATTTTGCTTCATAAGTAGGAATTATGTGGGAATGAAAGGAATGAATAATTATTGAGTGCTCAGTTACAAAGGAGACATCTGTATCATGCCCTCCAAAGCTCAAGGAACATCAGAAGAGGAGGGCGAAGGAGTGGCAGGGAGGACTATGGAGCACTGTTCTGGTGATGACATGGTCACTGCATCATTACAGTCTACAGATGTGATTACTCACATAGCATCTGAACGAGATTGGACCTGGCACCAATGTGTCTCAACCTTCACCCATCCCCGGGGATTTGTCAGTAGTTACTGGTTGATGACAGAGGGAAAGACACTTTCTACAAGGAGCTCTGGCAAGTTGCCCATGGTCCTATAAACAACACTAATGACACATTTGGCATCACAAAAAGAAGAGCTGTGAGTAGAAAGGAGTTGGTTGGGAAAGGTAAGGTACTAATGGAAGGGAAAGAGTACAAATGAAGGTAGTGGGGAGCAAAACTGATTGAAATGTGTTAAGTACACACATGAAATGTGTTCATCAAATCTGTTATGTATAACTAATACATGCTAATAAATATAACAAACAAGTAAAGATAAAAGGAAAAAGGCAGATCAACCCATCATAGATTTTATTGAACATCTACTGTTCGCTCTGCTACTTTAGTCACAAAAGGCCTGTGAAGTAGATATTTGTATGTGATTGTTCATTGTCTTAGCAGGTGAATGAGGTCAATAGAGTACAGCATTATGTACATGAAACATCTTCCTATCAAAGCAAAATTACTATACCAAGTTCTTTTAATATTTTCCTTCTCCAATTTGTTGAATATATGACTGTATTATATTTCAAACACATGTTTATGATACTAAAATATTTAGAGACTCTTAAGTAACTTTTAAAAAGATAATGCTAATTTTATATCATTATACACTTATCCATAAATTAGTAAAATTGGCCCCACATTAAACAATAGTATTTTATTGATTTTATTAATGTCATCACAACATTGCATATACAGGATGTGATTTTATTTAGTTTCTAATTCTAGAATATCCTTAACTCATTATAAGCAAAAAGACTAGGTTATTGCACTTGCATCTGTCCCATGTAGTGTTTAAAAACTATATTCTGTGTGGATCATCAATGATGACCCTGATTTTGAACCTAATTACACTTCTCAATATCATGTGGGGCACACCTGACTGCTGTGGGATAATGCTTTTGTACACTGGTTTAAAAAAAGACTGATTAGCCAGGAGCCAGGCAGGAAGTGTAGGTGGGATAAGCAGACAAGGAGAATTCTGGGAAGAGGAAGGCTGAGTAAGGAGATGCCTGCTGTCCAGTGAGCAGCATATAATGCCACACAGGTAAAGCCATGGAAAATGTAACAGCGTGTAGATTAACAGAAATGGACTGAGTTTAAGTTTAAGAGCTAGTCAGTAGTAAGCCTGAGCTAATGGCTGAGCAGTTTTAATTAATATAAGCCTCTGTGTGTTTACTTGGGACTGAGAGGCTGTGGACTGGACAAGACATAAGAAAACTTCCAGCTACAACACCTGACTGAAGCTCAAGAGACTAACTGCTGTGCCTCCAAGGCTGGAACATCTTCTAGTGTACAGAAAACATCCAGCCAATAATTTTTGACTGGCTTTATTATGTTGTTCTTATTTACTAATCTTTACACAATGACTTCAAATTTTGAGTGCCAGCCAAAGCCTTGGCTATATTTAAGTTTGATTCTTCACAAATAGGAAACATACAGGATTTTATGATCAGAGATTTCTATCTGAGGTTGTGTTCTGTGTCAATTACTTATATCACTGTTGTGACAAAATGGATGGTCAAAACAATACAAGGAAGGAAGGATTTATTCTAGCTTATAGGGGAGAGGATCTTGCAATCACTGGGGAGAGTGTATAGCAGCCAAGAAGTAGGCATGGGGACAGAGGAGGAAGCAGCTGGTCATATTGTATTTACAGATGAGAAGTGCAGAATAAGCCTCAAAATGAGGTCACCAGGACCCATACCTCCAGCAAGGCCTCACTTCCTAAAGGTTCCACAACCTCCCAAAGAGTGCCATCAGCTGGGGACCAAGAGGGGGACAATTCACACTAAAACCAAAGCAAGTTTCTTTCCTTGCTCTTTCTCCTTTGAGAAAATGATATTAAGGGGCAGTGTTCTGAATCTCTGTGAGTCTAGTTTTGTTTCCTCACATTCTAAAAACTTCATTTTGTCCAGTTATTTATTTATTTTGCGTGCTTGGAAGCAAAGTTTAATCTTGTGGAGGAGCAGCAAGTGCTCTTATCCACTGAGAAATCTTACATCCAGCTGCATACATCCAGTTTTAAAAGTAACAAGAATAACAAACACATTCTTTGATGATGGAGAAATGCTTCATAGGGAGGAATTTAAAGGTCTTCTAATTCACTTTTACATTTCTCTTTGGGCATAATTTTCTGTGTTCTGTTCTCCTCATAATTGTATCAAACTACTTGATGCAGGTTGAGTGGGTTCCAAGAACCAGTGAACAAATACACACTGAGGTGAGTTTATCCACAAGAACTCCTCAGGATTAGCATATCCATGTGCTAGAACATGAAAATTTCTCTTCTGAAGAAAATCACAGACATATCATAGCACAACCTTCTCAACAGACATAGTGTGCCTTATTTATTTAAAAATATTAACTATAAAGTGAGGTCTGGTTGGCTTCTCAACAACAGCTGCCTATGTAGGTGTTATGGTTTTTAAAATTGTGTGTGTGTACTCGCATGTGTGTACACACATGTGGAATTTGGAAGACAATTTGAGGGAGTCATTTATCTCCTGCTATATGGGTTTCAGGCAGGGACCCCAGATTTTCAGTCTCAGCCTTGAGTGTCTTTAACCCAATAAGCCATCTCACCAGTCCCCTGTATGGATATTACTTATATACTAGAGTTTTATTACATTAAGGAGTAAGGAGAGAGCATTTTCTTTGTGAATTTTTTGTTAAATTATGGGCTCCTTGAGGCAAATGTTCCTTGTCTTTCTTTTCTACTGTTACAAAATATATGCATCAGATGAGGTAGTTTATAATGAAAACAGAATTGTTGCTTCCTATTGTTGTAATTGTAAATAGAGAAGTTCAATGCCAGTGTGCCAACATCTGGTAAGAGTCTTGTTACATTACAACAGGGTGGACCACATCCTGTAATGAGAGAGAGAGAGCATCCTTGGGGGACAGAAAGCAGAGGAAAAACAAGAGAGAGAGAAGAGAGAGAGAGAGAGAGAGAGAGAGAGAGAGAGAGAGAGAGAGAGAGAGAGAGAGAGAGAATGTGGGGAAAGGGATCAGACAAGAGAGAGAAGAGGAAGAAAAAGAAGAGAAGGAAAAAGGGGGGGGAAAGAATAGGGAAAGAATGAAGGAACATACAAGAAGGAGCAAACTCACTCCCACAATAGGGATATTAGTCTAGATGTCCAAAAGGATGGATGCCTCACATCCCCAGTGCTTCTTAAAAGTCATATCTCTTAATGTGATCCTAATGTCAATTAAATTTCAACAGAAGTTTGGGAAAGAACCTGCAACACAACCTACAAATGCCCAAAGAGTGTCTCAGAAAATACTTAAACATACTGAATAGTACGTGACATCCAGAGTGGAGGGAATGAGTCTTGTTAGCTTCTAATTGTTTTTTAATCTCCAACACTAATGCACATTAGTTTGTGAAAGAGAATAGCACTTAATGGGTGTCAGAGGACAAATCAAGAAGTTAGCTGGAAGAAGAGAGAAACGATATTGAACATCAGGAGGCTGGGCCTTTCCCAGAAGTAGAGCTATCTGGTTTGGGAAACATTTTTGTTTCAGAGTGACTCTCAATTGCTACATTCATTAGCAGTGGTCTCAGTTGTATTTTTTTCAAACTCTTTCTTTCTTTTCCTCACTCTCTTCTCCCCAAGCCTTTGACATATTAGTCAGCTCTTTGCTGGCCATCAGCATTAGCAACTTTATCAAGCATAACATCTATCTCTAATATTCCTCATAGATGGTCTTTCTCTACATGAGCTACTTTGTCAAACATGACATTTACTTACAAGGCTGCAAAGGGGTAGATTAAAAGCTTCCTCATAATTTTTACTGCTACAGGTCATTCTTTTTCATATCTCATTGATAATGTATTAGTCACATCATGTTGTCTTCCTAGATATCCATACTGAAGCAACTGATAATTTATGCATCATGATTAGCTTAAATGAATGACTTCTATTTTGTTTTCATTTTTCATTATGTCTACAAAGGGATTGGTCTTGCAGATTTTACAAATCAAGTCAAAGGCCCAGCATCTTTTCTGTGTGTTGGTGTCTTTGTGTTTTCACATGTGTGTATTTGTGTGCTTGTTTAATCACACACTTCAAGTATTTGATAGTAAATATTGTTTGCTAACAAGATCTATAATCACCTATGAGAAAACAAATAAACAACAAATCTCTGAACAAGATTGTGAAGGAGTTTCCAAATTGGAGTAACTGTAGTGGGAATAACCACCTGTAGTAGTTTGAATGTGGTTGAACCTTGTAATATCATAAGGAGTGTCACTATCAGGAGGTGTGGCCTTGTTCGAGTGGGTATGGCCTCCTTGGAGGAAGTGTGTCACTGTGGGGGCAGGCTTTGAGGTTGCCTATGCTTAGGATACCACCCAGTGTCTCAGTCAATTTCCTGTTGCCTATGAGATGTAGGATTCTCAGCTACTCCTCCAGCACCACATCTGTATCTGCATGCTGGCATGATCCTTGCCATGATGATAATTGACTGAACCTCTGAAACTGTAAGCAAGCCCCTTCAATTAAATGTTGCCATGGTCATGATGTGTCTTCACAGCAGTATAAACCCTAATTAAGACAACACCTAATCATGGCACATTTCTGTGGTCTGGGACATGGACTAAATACAGACTAGACGATGAGCTGAAAATTAGCATTCAATTCTCTTTCCCAACTGTGCATGCAATATGACTAGATGCCTCCTAAAGCTCCTGCTGCCATGATTTACATCATGACAGACTGTAATCTCAAACTATGATCCCAAATAAACCCTTCCTGACTTAAGTTATTTTCGTCAGGCATTATGTTATAGCAGTACAGCCATCAATATATGCTACAGGTAAATTGAGTATAAGTGTTGAAATTATTAATATAGAAGAAAACTATAACATGGAAAAATTTGAGTATATGTATAATTTAACTAAACAGCATGGTGGAAAACATTTAAAAATATTCCATCTGCAATATGTCAACAATGAAGTCATTTGGTGTATCTCACTTAAAACATTAAGCAAATATTTAAAACTACATGGAGAAAGCCAGTGGGGATGTTAAAGATTTTACAACTGAATGTTCTAGATGTACCGCCAGTTTCCAATCCTTTTTATTTTGTGCTCAGTTCTGACATCAGTAATATATGGAGAAGTTTTTCCACCTTCTGGTCTCAGCATTTTCTATTCACCTTTTATTTACACTGGGAAGTAGAAGATTCTAGCCACTGGCCTGATGATTCCTGTTTGTATCAGAATGTCTACTGCAAGTTTCCTCTTACTGCCATTTAAATATGCAGTTGATGCTTCCTTCAATACTTTCCTGGATTAAAAATAAGTGGGCTGAGCCGGGCGTTGGTGGCGCATGCCTTTAATCCCAGCACTCGGGAGACAGAGCCAGGTAGATCTCTTTGAGTTTGAGGCCAGCCTGGGCTACCAAGTGAGCTCCAGGAAAGGCGCAAAGCTACACAGAGAAACCCTGTCTCGAAAAACCAAAAAAAAATAAAAAAATAAAAATAAGTGGGCTGAACTTTGAGGTATGGCAGTGACTCAGAGTGGGTGTAAAGGCACTCCCTGCCAAGCCTGAGGACCTAAGTTCAATTCCTGGCTCCCACATGGTAGAAGCAGGGAACCAACTCAAGTTAATTGCCCTCTGAACTCCACAAAATCTACAGAATGTGTGCAACCAATGGCACTATACAAAATAAATTAATAAATAAGACTCATAGTCTAGTAAGCTAAAGTAATACTTTAGGAACTATTATTTTGGTGAGAAAAAATTGCAAAGAAAGTTATGAAAATGTTTCCCAACTGAGAGGACCTTCATGCTGGATGGTAAGATTCACTGGGTACTTTTTCCTTGCAAATCCATAGGAAAAGAAGAAGTCTCATATCAAAGAGGAGCCAGGAGCTTCAGAGATCAAAATAATATGAAATAAACTGTTATACCATGAAGATAGGGGATGTTTGCTTCTTAAAAGTAAGAAGAATAATTCCAAATGTTATTAATAATTTAATAGACCTCTACAAAACCCAGTGCAAAAGCAAGTTTAGAGATGATATTGGTCAATTAATTGTATTTTAGAGTCATGCTAATGGTGGTGAGAGGCACAAACACTAGCAGAACTCACTGCAAATGGGTTTTATATGATTAGTTAGAGCATGCCATTTCAGGGTTTGGCCAAGTGCTTTAATTATTATAATTTACGAATTTTCTCATGTTCTTGATTTCTTCTTCTGGGCAAGGTTCTAAGGTAGGTGTATGTATGAAACCATGTTCAACGTGGCTCAAAGTGATGCTGTCATCACACGTACTTCCTGTGCACCAAGACCCCAGCTGCGAGGCCTGTTTGAGCTTCTCTCCATGGATGAACTTCCCTATCTCTTTCTCACTGCCGGTGTGTTTATACCACGGGCTGCTCAATAGTAATCTCTGTTGGCAAGGGTTAATTTTCTAACTGTTCATGGGGTTGGGGCATTCTTTTTTAAAACCTTAGTGCTGTGGATATTGTTCTATATAAATAAAACACTGGTGGCCAGTGACGAGGCAGGAAGTAGGTGGGACAAGGAGAGAGGAGAATTCTGGGAAGCGGAAGGCTGAGGGGGAGACACTGCAGCCACGGCCAGGAGAGGCAACCTGTAAAGACCACCAGCCACGTGGCAAGGTATAGATTTATAAAAATGGGTTAATTTAAGATAAAAGAACAGTTAGCAAAAAGCCTGCCACGGCCATACAGTTTATAAGTGATATAAGCGTCTGAGTGATTATTTTATAAGTGGATTGTGGGACTGCGGGGCTTGGGGAACCTGGAGAGAAGCCCTCCAGCTACACCTTAGCAGTGTGCTGGTTTTCTCTCATCATAAAGTCAAGGGAACAGCTTAATCTTGGATAAGAGTTGTGTGTGTGTGTGTGTGTGTGTGTGTGTGTGTGTGTGTGTGTGTGTGTGTGTGTAAATTGCTCAGCAGCGAGAATCACTACTCTTCCACCCTTCCAAAGGACTTAGATTCGATTTCTGATACCCACTTTGGGTGGGTCACAATCACCTGCAACTCCAGTTGCAGTCAGCATCTTACTCCCTCTTCTGGCTTCAGTGGATATTTGCACACATTTGTAGACACATGCTCAGATACAGGTGCACACATATAAATAAAAATTAAATAAATCGCTATAGAAACCACCACCACCACCAAACACATATGCACATAAAAATTATACTGGGAAAAACAACCTCCACGTCTCAAGCACACAATGCTTATTCCATCTGCTTGTCTATGTCTGACAAAAACAAACAAACAAGCAACTTAATACCTTGATCTGCAAGACAGATCATTGCTGATCCCAAAGCTGAGCCATTCACTGCAGCCTCTCGGAGGTCTGCTCAGCAGCTTCAGCTGGCCCTCCCTCCAGCTCCTACAGCCCATATTGTGTCTCTCATCCCAGCACAACTGGGGGTGAAAGGTCCCTCTCTTTCTCCATCCTTTCCTTCACTGTGAACAGTGTTGAAGACAGTTGTTTCTTACATCAAGCTACAAAAGGCTTTCTTCCTAACTTTGTGAAAAGCAGCAAGAAGAGCTGACTCTCCTTTACAGACACATCTTTCACCCAAAGAGGCTCTGAAAGAGAATCAGCCACATCACAAGACTGCTGTAAGAGTCCATTGTTGGTCACTTTAAATGCATACACTTTAAGCCTATTTTAGCAGAAAGGACTAAGTAAGAGTCCTGGGTTAAAACAATGCGGATATTTGACTTATGTCATAATGGTTTTTTTCATCATATGATTTCATTATGAGAGGTAGTTTCTTGACTACCCCCTTTAAGGTGCTTGTAACATTTTAATGTTTGACCAAGGCATATTCCTAAAGTGCTCATATATTAATCATAGCATGGATGAAAAACAAGATATTGTGAACCCAAGGAGAACTGGGTTACTTCAAAGTGTTACCAACCTGAATGTCAAGCGATAGCCACCTAGAAATATGCTCGCTACCTGACAGTGCAGTCCCTCACTGGAGGCTTTAAGCTGAAGCTGAGCAGAGCTGACTACTGAGTTCTGGTAACTGGAGGTTGTTATTGAACACATGCTGGGGTCAGTTAGTGTTTTGTAGATTTAAGTTGGCATGTTACAGGGTTATTTGGCTGAATAGGTAAGTAGCTACTCATGGAAATTTCTAAGTTTTGTGTGTTATTTAGAATTCCTCTGCCCTTGTAATTTTTCACTCACTATTTTCTAATTATAAGTAACTTTAGAAGAGACAAATGGAAGATGGACAGGAAAAGACTGGGGAACAGGTCTGTCCCTGGAATTTTGTTATCTAGCTGCAAAGATTTTATTAGTCAGAAGAGTAGGATTAATCTGTGGTTTTAATGGAACACAGTGAAAGTCTCAGGAAAGATATAGTATAGGCAGGCTTTGAACTCCTCATCTTCTTATTCCAATTCCACATATGCTTTCAATACAGGACATGCCACCATCTCAGCTGGTTGTGTCTTAAATGTTCATCTAAATCTCTTGTATTGAAGACCTTTCCCAGAATGCTGCACATTTCAGAGACAGGGTTTTGGGGAAATGACAAGCTCATGAGAATTCTGACCTTAGGAATGGATAGACCTATGGGTGCTATAGGAGTCCATTGCTGAGTGGGCTTCTGGGAGGACATTAGTCATTTGTTGTTCAAATGATCTCTCTCTCTTCTCTCCCCCCCCCCACACACACACTGTGGCTATCAGCCAGGTGCAGTGGCATACACCTTTAACTTCACCATTTAGGAAGCAGAAGTAGGTAAATCCCTGTAAGTTAGAGGTCAACCTGGTCGACATAGCAAGCAGCAGGCAAGCAGAATTACAGTGTGTGAGACTCTGTCTCAAATACACACACACACACACACACACACACACACACACACACACACACACACACATTGGTGGAGATATATATATATATATATATATATATATATATATATATATATATATATATATATATATATTCTCCCAAAAAGTCTTATTAAAGTAATAATTAGAAAATGTATCATAGGTTAATTTGACCAGTGATGACATTTGTAGTTCATTTGTCTCAACTGCTCTGATGGTTAAATCAACTGATAGTTTTTCTATCAGAAGCAGTCTAGTTGTTTGTAGAGTTAAAGTGAAAATGATCAGAGGAAAGGGAAGGGCAATCCAAAGAGAAAGGAAGCCAATGTGTATTGATCAGTCACAAGACCTGGGCTCCTTTCCAGGTTCTTCTGTTGTAGAACTATTTGGTCTTCATGTTGGAGAGTTTTTTATGAGGGCTCATTTGACTATCATTAAACTTGAGACAGCATCTGTGACTGAAGTGAAGAATTATTAAAAAGAATGAGCTTTGAGATTTTTATTTGTCAAAGTAAATCATGTTATACACTGAAAAGATACGAACTGAACTGTATATATGTGTTCCTGTATTTTTTCACTAAAATACCGTTTATTCAAATATATTGTTACACATAAAACCCAGAATTTCCAAATGTGTGTGCTTTAAATTGTATGATCTCAACCGCCTGGGAAAAGTATAGTAAGTATATAGTAACTCTTACCAGAAAACAAAGGGTTGTGTACTAAAAATGGTCTGGTATAAGGTAACACTAGGCATATGCTTGTTTAGATTGAAATGTAAGTTTCAGTTAATAAACAATCTTAGCCTGCTCCATTTTTTTAAGCATATTGAGAATGTGTTCTACCTGCTCACATGGCACTGCATTACTTGGGTTTCTCATTGATACAGTTAGTAACCCCGTGAAAAATGTCTGCTTGCTAACATTTAAAAAGAGCACTCACATGTGACACATGTGTCTCTTAACTGAACATTGTTAGTTATATTCCTCCCCTCCATTACCTCTTCCAAATGGCCTCAGGATTTTGAAATTATGCTGGATCAAATCTGATTCTGTTAAGTAGACCTAATGACTTAATCTTCTCAGCATTGTTTTAACCTTGACTTTTGAACACAGCTTTATCTATAATGAATCAATAGGGCTAAAAGCATTCTTATTCTGACCTCTGAAATAAGGTTCACAGGTGGTGATTCAAGACTAGCCCGTTTGGGATTTCTGGAAAATATTTCAATGGCAGTGAACCAAAGTTGTACTGCCAATATTCTAGTAGTCCCTGTTAAGGGAATTAAAGGTTCTGACTTAATGAGCTCTTTTAAGACTAGCCAGTTATGGCAGCTCATACTTATAATTCCCAGCACTTTAGGGCTACAGAGTGAGATCATTTTAAGACAAATATAGCTTACATGATACCAGATCTATTAAATGAATCATGTCAACATGATTGTTCTAATGTAAATGTTTCATATAGTTTTTAATCTAAGAACAAGACTAAAACACTACAAAAGCAAAATATATACTTGTTTTGCTTTGTGGTGCTAGAGCCAGTAGGAAAGGCAGGGGCTCTGCCACTAAACCTTTTTGTTTGGTTGGTTTTGGAGATCTCAATATGATATCCAAGCTGACCCTGACTTAGAGATTCTCCAGCCATTAAACTCAGCTAGCTCCTAATGCAATCAGTTTATGTAAAATAAGTACTAGACACCTGATTTATCCAAAAGCATTGGCTCTATTTGTAATGAATGCTCTTCAATCTATTAATAGTTAATGTTTAACCAAAAAGATGTTTAAGCAATCCTGGCCTGATTTTTTTTTATAACTTTTCCTGCCTCCATCTATACATTGAAAAGCTTTAAATCATGTCAAAATGCTTGTCATTTTGTTTAATCTAATACCTACATATACAAAGAACTGCAGTGCTAACTACTGCAACATATAACAAAAAAAAATGTGTTAAAGAGAATATTTAAAACACTATCAAGCAAATAAACTATTCATATCAAAAATTATTATTTTCTAAGTGGATGAGTCATCTTTCAGATAATGTATCATTTCTGACACTTTCTACAAGACCATGGAAGGCTTATGATATTTCTATATAAATTTGCTACTTGTGCTACCCTGACTTCCATCTAGCAATAGTTAGCCTCTGCTATACAGAATAAGCCCACTTAAAACTTCTAATTTGGGTTTTCAATGAAAAACTATTTTCCACATGAATTCCTTTAACAAATATAGAGTGTAGCATACCGTATTTTTTAAGTCATATAAGTTATTAGATAAACTTTGGTAAAGAGACAAAGAGACTTCAGAGAAACATGTTGAAGTGATTTCTTTTAAGAAGGTGATTATGTGTTGGCTGAAAAAGAGTATCAACATTAATATCACTGAAATTAGTGACACTATAACAATATTTAAAATTTTAAAAAATTCCATTTCTTTTTCATCCTTGTCAGGCCAGGAACATGACATCCTTTTTGATGAAATTCTCATTTCAGGAATGATAGCTTTCTTAATATGTCTAATTTCTTTTCTGCTCCACTCTTTTAGTACTTGGCTTACTCGAGGGTAAATTTCAATAGGCTGCACCTCAGGAAGTGGTCTTCGTTTCAACATCTGCACACGCTGGTGGACATCATCAATATTTTCTAGGAACTTCAGTGGAGATTCATCTTATAAAGATGTCGTCACTGTCATTAGCTCAAGTTGTTGCTCTCTTATCTCCTTCACCCTTTCGATCTGTGGAGTATATTCTTGACTAACCAGCTTGCCAACATCACAGAGAGCTGCCAAAAAAAAAATTTTTTTTCTGTTCCAATGTATCAGTAAGCTCCTTAAAATACTGAATAACAACTTCCTTATCACCTTGAACCATTTTCTCAGAATGGCATTTCTGTTCTTCAAGCCTTTCAATAAGACGAGTGATATTTGTCCAGTGTGTGCCATTTAACTGTTTAAACAACTTCTGAGGTGTATCCTTTTCTTTCAGATAGGCACTTTGAAGGTCATCTATAGGGTGACCGTGATGTTGGCCGATAGTAAGACAGTGGCCACAAAATAATTTTTTATCTAGTAGACAATAAACATTTAATGGTTGCCTCTAACGTTCAGGGCAGGTGACAACATCTGGGTGGTCTTCTTGCTGGTACTTTTCAATAATTGCTCTTAATGTAAAATTGACAGGGAAGGATTCTATACCAGTGGAAGCAATTTCAATGATACTTCTGCAATTAGGACACTTGAGTGGAATTCGCAAAGGTCTCCATATATAAAAGTTACCAGACGCCTGGAGAACATTTTCCAGACAATTTCTACAAAATGTATGAATGAGAGCATGGTTGTACTCGAGGATCTTCAAAAATACTGTAACAAATAGGACACGTTAACTCGTCCTCAAAATTGTGCATTTCCTGGCTTGCTGATCTCCTGATCTGGATACTGAATATACTTTATGTCTCCAACTTTCCCAGGTCCTTTTGTTATTCGGCCGCGAAGGGCCGCGGGCCCGCCTGCAGCTCCACGCTGCCGCTCCACCCGCGCGCATGGGGCGAGAGCATGCATGCCCGCCCGCTGGAGCCCAGCCCGCCAAGCCATCCTCCAGTCCCGGGCGGACGCAGCAGGGCAGCCGGGCACCCTGGGCAGCCGGGGCTCGGGGCCGCTTGGTCGGGGCCGCAGGGAACCGAAGGACTCACGGCTAGGCTGGCGACGGCGCGGACGGCACCGTGTGTGTGTGTGTGTGTGTGTGTGTGTGTGTGTGTGTGTGTGTGTGTGTGTGTGTGTGTGTGTGTTTTCATGTAGAGATCTGAGGTTGATTTTTGTAAGTTTTCCTTTAACAGTTTCTGCTTTATTTCTTGAAGGGTCCCTTAGCTGAACTGGGAGCCTGCTACTTCAGCCAATTTGTCTAGTCATTTTAGCCAGGGCATTATCAGTCTCTACTTTTCAAGACCTGGCATTACAGGAAGGCTGCTATAGTGATCTGGCATTGAGATCTGGAGATCTGAACTCTAGTCCTCATGTTTATATGATAAGTGCTTTAACCACTGAGCTAACTTTTAAGTTAGCTCTCCATCTTTTTAAGATGAAGCCTCTCACTCAATTAGGAGTTTATCTATTTGGCTGCACTAGCTGGCCAGCAAACACCAAGGAACCTCCTGTCTCACTATCCCCAGTGATGGTATTACAGACATGTGCTACCACACTCAGCTTTTAATGTGGGTATTGGGATCCATGCAGGTCCTCATGTGAGGATCCCCTGTCCCTGACTGGCCATTGTGCACCAGAGGTTGGTTTCAGGATGCAGAACAACTGGAGAAAGAGGGTTTCAGGCAGCTGATGGGCAGAAATGACCCAGGGGACTTTGTTAGAAGACAGCTTATTGATGTAATGGATGAACTTATGTAGCCTGAGTCACTGGGGGTGAGTGGGAAGACAAAAGAACAGGGGAAGGCACGTAATTTGCATATGCAGACCAGATTGAGAGCAGGCAAATGTTAATAATGCATCAATTCAAATATCAACGCATTCAGGAGGGAGTGCAGGGAGGCAGCACTGTGGTGGAAACAGACACTTTCTAGGAAGACTGCGGGTCATCATGATTGCCGAGGAGCCAGTTTTCTGGAGGGGAGACAGAAGCTTAATTGACTCTAACATCTTGGCATTCACCTCTGTGGAGTTGAGTGAACCTAGTCCTGATTTGGGTATGGAGAGGTCCTACCCTGCCATGCTCTGAGAGCTGTCTGAGGTACGGTCAGTGCTCCACTGTCCCTCATCTGGTCTGAGGGCCCACACTCCTATTCACACAGCAAGTACTTTTACAACTTGTGTCTTCAGCATCAGTCACAGTTTCTAAGGCTGGAATTGGTAGGAATTATTTAGGGATGAGGCTAACACAGCATGCCATTTTGATCTATTGTGAGATTCATGACATCTATCTATTATAAGTGTGCCATCACTGTTAAGTGTAATAGTTAACCAAAAGACTGAACAAGCAAGGATGAAGCACATTTTATGTCTTGATACTTTTGAGAAACTTTGCAGAAAGGCAATGATTTGAAAAGGAAAAGTTAAACAATTTGGCTGTTACTTAAAGACCACTTTGGGTGTTTTAGTGACAATCCATTAGCACATCTCATGATTGGTGATTCATGCCAGCTACACTGAATGACTGGGAAATTTGAACATTTAAACCTTTTAGGAAACGGATGGGAAACGCAAATCACAGACTGGCTTGTGTGGTTGCCAGGGCTCTGAGAAGTGCGATTCCTTGGGTGACTTTTCTCATTGCCCTGATAGAAGACCTGATAAAAGCAATTTAAGGGAGAAAGTATTTATTCAGGCTGGGAGTTTGAAGGTAAGTACACAATAGTGGAAAAGGCATGGTGGCAGGATCACAAAACAGCTGGTCACATTGTATCCAGAGGCAGGAGGCAGGGAGGAATGAAGTCTCACTGGTACTCTGTTGGCTCTCTTTTTTATGCAGTCTCTGATGCCAGTCCCTGGAGAGGCACCACACACATTTGAAGTGGGTCTTCTCCCTTCAATTAACCCAATCTAGAAATTCATTCATTGGCATGCCTAGAGGTTTGTTTCCATGGTGACTCTGAATCTCATCAAGTGAAAACCAAGCTTAATCATCACAGTGATATTCCATCTTTTGGGAAGACAATGCTTATTTCATGGAGTTTCTGGAACACCGATGAACTCAGCAGTGGATAGCACAGTTCAACTAATGCGACTAACCTAGAAGCCTCAAGAGTGAATAACTAGACATTCTCTGCTTAGAAGGTGTGAAAGGGGTCTCTGTTTAACCACACGCCAATCCTGTCCAACGAATAATGTATGAAAGTAAAAAAGAAATATAGCTTCATTCCCACCTGGAAAGAATAATGTTGGCTTTGGTTAGCCAACTTCCAATCACAGAGGGAAAGGAGAAACTATTTTCCAATGAGTAAAAGCTAAAATTCTATTTGTTTAACTATCACATTTGTTGAGCAGTGTGAAGGTCCAGGGTCTCTGTGCCAGTCAGATTGTTCCTTTGCCAGCTCAGGATAAATCACAGGATTTCTGAGGCTATTTATTTTTATTAGCATCATTTTCAATGTGCCTACATATTTTAGTAGATTTGTGTTAGAGTCTGGAAATAAGACCTCATTCTGTACCTGGTATGAAATAAGAATGTAGAGACTCAAGATGATACTCAGCAATAAATGACAGCCTTACTACTGATTACCTGGCACTGTGACATTACTTTCTCATGTCTAATTTCTCACCAGAGGTACATGTAGTGTTCAGACATGGATCAGTGGGTAAAGTGTGACTTATGCAAGCATGAAGATCTGAATTCTAGATAGAGCTCATGTAAAATCCAGGCATGATGTGAATATTCCAGACCAAACAAACAAACAAATAAATAGTAAATGGAAAGTAGAGGAAAACATTTAAATGTCAACCACTGGCTGCTACAAAGTACCTGCCTGGTGAACATTCCTGCAAACATACATACACACACACACACACACACACACACACACACACACACACACACCACATATACAAGGGTACACAAAAGCACTTGAAAACTGTGTTTACGAGATACCTGTGGGTGACCATCTCCAACAAGAAACTGTTAGATATATTTCCATTCATCACACATCTACTGAGCTTCTTTGAATATTCACTTGAAGGGATTGCATTATTGTTTCCTTCAAAATGCTCATCATTAGCAGAAAAGGAGAACAGAATGACTAGGCCCTGTGATGAACTATAGATCTCAAGGTCATTTTTTTCTCAAACTGGAAAGTAGAGAAACATTCTAAGGTCTTCTTCGAGGTGAAGTGTGAAACTTCAACTCCAGGAACAAAGGTGGTGTCCAAAGGTAAGAAGGGAGGAAGGAATGGGACTGGGGCTTGGAAGATGGCTGTCCTGCTTGGCCTCTTCAGCGCTGTTGTACAATGTTTGGAAAGCAAGGTGGAGGAGGAAAGGGCTTGTGTGGATTACAAGTACAGTTCATCATGGAGGGAAGATGGGAAAAGATTCAAGATAGGAACCTGGAGGCAAGAGCTGAAGGAGAAACTACTAAATAAGAGTACTTAGTAGCTTGCTTCCCCTAGCTTCCTCAGCTAGCTTACCTATATAATCCAGGGCCTCCTGCTCAGGAATTAACCACAGTGGGCTGGGACCTCCCACATTAATGATTAATTAAATAAATATACCATAGACTTGTTCAAAGGGCAATGTAATGGAGACATTTCCTCAGTTAGGATCCCCTTTTCTCATGTATGTCTAGGTTATGCCAAGTTGACAAAAACTATGACAATGTTCAGTGGATAAGAACAGTTACTGTGCAAGCAAAAAGACCTGAGTTCAAATAGCCAGCACTTATATAAAACGCTGAGTGTGGCTGTACAGTCTTGTAACCCAAGCACTAAAGTGTGGGGGAACCCTGGGGTTCATTGGCCAGCAAGTGTAATCAAAACAGGAATTCCATGCTCAATGAGAGACCCTGTCTCAGAAAAATAAGGCAGACACTAACAACTACAGAGTGTGAATGTTGCTGATTCATAGCCTCATTAAAATTTCTTTGGGGTTATCTAAAAACCACCTTTGTGTCAGATCTAACATCCTGACCAACAGATAAACCTTTGAAATGTATTAACTCAACAGAACCTTTCTCCATCAATGGAAGGGCTAGAAATGCTATCATGTAGTATCTGAGGCCTGTTGCTAAGCTACACCTCTTGCTCTAACTGCTCACTTAGTGTTTCCAATAATGTGTTTTAAAATGCCTTACTTTATACTTTTCTTTCTTCTATTACTATAAGACCTCCATGAAACTGCTTCTGTTTTGGAACATGGAAACAGGGGTGACCTAGTTCTGGATTTCTAAAGCTATGGTCATTTAAATTTGGCTCCAGAATAAACTATCTTTTCTTTCCTTTTAGATGAGAGCTGTTGTTGTTTCCTTGTTTTATTGTCAACAGTATATACACAGATTATCAAATTTTGGCTGACAGTCTGTACCACAACAAGCCAGGTTTGGTCACACATCCTCAAATAAGTCACTTAAGGCAGCCAAATTAATAGTAAAATGCAGAAAAATGAGTCTTACTCAGTGTGGCCACATAAGCTGTCTTTAATGTTTTTGATTTTAGTGATTCTGACAGGTATAAGATGATATCTCCAGCCAGGCGGTGGTGGCCCACGCCTTGAATCCCAGCACTTGGGAGGCAGAGGCAGGCAGATCTCTGTGAGTTCAAGGCCAGCCTAGTCTGCAAAGTGAGTTCCAACACAGGCTCCAAAGCTACACAGAGAAACTCTGTCTCAAAAAAAACAAAACAAAACAAAACAAAAAAGATATCGCAGAGTCATTTTGTATTTCCCTGGTGATTAGGGATGTTTTAGCAATTCCTTAAATGTTTTTAAGCCATTTGAGATTCCTCCAT
Organism: Peromyscus maniculatus bairdii; assembly: GCF_049852395.1. Taxonomy (NCBI): domain Eukaryota; kingdom Metazoa; phylum Chordata; class Mammalia; order Rodentia; family Cricetidae; genus Peromyscus; species Peromyscus maniculatus. The sequence goes on from NC_134862.1 coordinate 14,923,344, forward strand.
TGAGAATTCTTGTTTAGCTCTGTAGCCCATTTTTTAATTGGATTGTTTAGTATTTTGATGTCTAGTTTCTTGATTTCTTTATATGTTTTGGAGATCATCCCTCTGTCAGATGTGGTGTTGGTGAAGATCTTTTCCCATTCTATAGGCTGCCCTTTTGTCTTAATTACTGTGTCCTTTGCTTTATAGAAGCTTCTTAGTATCAGGAGGTCCCATTTATTAATTATTGCTCTTTGTGCCACTAGAGTTATATTTGGAAGTAGTCTCCTGTGTCAATGAATTCAAGACTACTTCCTACTTACTCTTCCATCAAGTTCAGTGTAACTGGAATTATGTTGAGTTCTTTGATCCACTTGGACTTGAGTTTTGTGCATGATGATAGATATGAATCTATTTGCAATCTTCTACATGTTAATATCCAGTTACGCAAGCATCATTTGTTGAAGATGCTTTCTTTTTCCCATTGTACAGTTTTTGGTTCTTTGTCAAAAATTGGGTGTTCAAAGGTATTAATATCAGGGTCTTCAATTTGATTTCCTTGGTCCACATGTCAGTTATTATGCCAATATAAAACTGTTTTTATTACTATAGCTCTATAATAGGGCTTGAGGTCAGAGATGGTGATGCCCCCAGAGGTTACTTTATTGTACAGGATTGTTTTAGCTATTCTGGATTTTTTGTTTTTCCATGTAAAGTTGGGTATTGTTATTTCCAGATCTGTGAAGAATTGTGTTGAGATTTTGATGAGGTTTGTATTGAATATGTTAATTACTTTTGATAACATTGTCATTTTTACTATGTTAATCCTACGTATTCATGAGCATGGGAGATCTTTCCATTTTCTGATATCTTCTTCAATATTTTTCTTCAATAACTTAAAGTTCTTGTCATATAGTTCATTCACTTGCTTAGTTAGAGTTACCCCAAGGTATTTTGTATTATTTATGGCTACTGTAAATGGTGATGTTTCTCTAATTTCTTTCTTGGTCTATTTATCATTTGTATATAGGAGAGCTCCTGATTTTTTTTAGGTTATCTTGTATCTAGAGATATTACTGAGGATATTTATCAGATGTAGGAGTTCCCTGGTGTAGTTTTTGGTGTCACTTATGTATACTATCATATTGTCTATAAATAGTGAAAGTTTGACTTCCTTTCCAATTTCTATCCCTTTAATCTCCTTTTGTTGTATTATTGCTCTAGCGAGAACTTCAAATACTAGATTGAATAGATATGGGGAGAGTAAACAGTCTTGTCTTGTTCCTGATTTAGTGGAATCACTTTGAGTTTCTCTCCATTTAATTTGATATTGGCTATTGGCTTGCTGTAAGTTTCCTTTATTATGTTTAGGTATGTTCCTTGTATTCCTGATCTCTCCAAGACCTTAATCATGAAGGGATGTTGAATTTTGTCAAAGGCTTTTTCAGCATCTAATGAGATGATCATGTAGGGTTTTTTTTTTTTCAGTTTGTTTACATGGTGTGTTACATTCACAGATTTTTGTGTACTGAACCATCCTTGCATCTCTGGGATGAAGTCTACTTGATCATGGTGGATAAGTTTTTTTAATGTGTTCTTTGATTGGTTTGCTAGTATTTTATTGAGTATTTTTGCATCAATGTTCATGAGGGAGATTGTTCTGTAATTCTCTTTCTTTGTTGTATCTTTGTTTAATTTGTGTATCAGAGTAACTGTAGCCTCATAAAAAGAGTTTCACAATATTTCTTCTATTTCTATTGTGTGGAACAATTTGAAGCATATTAGTATTAGCTCTTCTTTTAAATTCTGTGGTGAAACCATCTGGACCTTGGCTTTTTTTGGTTGGGAGACTTTCAATGAATGTCTATAGTTCCTTAGGGGTTATAGGTTTATTTAAATTATTTATCTGGAATTGATTTAATGTGGGTATGTGGTACTGACCCAGAAAATTGTGCATTTTTTTGAGATTTTCCAATTTTGTGGAGTATGGGTTTTTGAAGTACAGAAAACCTGATGATTTTCTGGATTTCCTCATTGTCTATTGTTATGTTTCCCTTTCCTTTTCTGATTTTGTTAATTTGGATTTTCTCTTTGTGTCTTTTGGTTAGTTTGAATAGGGGTTTATCTATCTTGTTGCTTTTCTCAAAGAACTAACTGTTTCACTGATTCTTTGTGCCCTTTGTTTCTATTTTATTGATTTCAGCCCTCAATTTGATTATTTCCTGGCATCTACTCCTCATGGGTGAGTTTGCTTCCTTTTGTTCTAGAGATTTTGGGTGTGCTATAAAGTTGCTAGTATGAGATTTCTCTATCTTCTTTATGTGGGCATTTAGTGCTATGAATTTTCCTCTTAGCAATGCTTTTGTAGTTTCTCATAAGTTTGGGTGTGTTGCACATTCATTTTTCAATTAATTCTAGGAAGTCTTTAATTTCTTTCCTTATTTCTTCCTTGTCTCATTGATGATTCAGTTGAGCATTATTTAATTTCCATGAGATTGTAGGATTTCTATAATTTTTATTGTTGAAATCTAACTTATGTCATGCAGGAGGTTATTCTATTTTTTTTGTGTCTGTTGAGATTACTTTGTGACCACATATGTGGTCAGTTTTGGAAAAGGTCCCATGGGTTGCTGAAAAAGGTATATTCTTTTGTTTTAGGGTGTAATGTTGTGTTGGTTATGCTTGCCTCTGTAGTTCCTGTTCATTTACTCAGATTTTCTATTCCTAGCATTCCCAAAGTTTGTGTCTTTTTCATTGTTTCTATTTCAATTTTTAGGTCTTGAACTTTTTCCTTCACATGTTTAATTGCTTTTACATAGTTTTCTTGGCTTTCTTTAAGGGATTTATTGATTTCTTCAAGTTTTTTGTTTGCCTTTTCCTCAATATCTTTAAGGGATTTTTTTATTTCCTTTTTAAAGCCCTCTGTCATCTTCATAAAGTTATTTTTAAGCTTGTTTTCTTCTATTTCTTCTATGTTGTGATGTTCAGGTCTTGTTGTTGTAGAACTGCTAGGTTCTGGTGGTGCTATACTGTTCTTTATGTTGTTGTATATATTTTTGCACTGGTGTCTACCGATCTCTTCCTCCAATAGGTGCAAGAGGTGTCTGTGTCTGAGTAAGCTGCTCTTGGTCTAATCTGTGCTTGCTGTGTCTGTGTCTCAGGGGACCACTCTTTGTCTAATAGTAGCTCTTGGTTTAATTGGAGCTGGCAGATTCTATGTTCTAGAGAGCCACTGAAGTTGCAGTGGGATCAGTGAGTTTGGGGTAGGAAGAGGGTTTTGTAGATTGCGAGGTCCACTGGGGGGTGTTGTAGAGTAAGTCTGACCCAGACAGTCTTCCCTGCTGTCCTGCAACTGGGATAGTGATTGGAGGGGATAGCGTTGCACAGGTCCTAGAGGCAGTCCACTCTGGTCAGTTCCCGTTTCTTTGAAGTTCATTGCTTCAATAGTAAGACAGCAAGACCGAGAGACATGATGTTTCTAATTTTGAATGTCTTCACTTCTCGTAGGCTAGTTATACACAATGCATACATGCCACCACCACCCACCCACCCACCCACGGATGGAGACAGAAAGAGAAAATTTAATGGTACAGTTGTGAACATTAAAATCATAAATGTTGAAATCTCAGAAAATTAAAAAATATCTAAGTTACAGAGTTCCAAAAAAAAACCATAAACACAAAGGATTTAAATCTGAAATATTGAAAGAAAAAAAAATCCTCAAACCAGCTTACACTGGAAGTTGGAAGAATTTAAAGGAAAAGGGAGTACCTTTTAGATGGTAAATCTTGGGATCATTGTTGGCACCACAGTTTATCTTAGTGCACTCAATTTTGTATATTTTTAAAAGATAAAACCTTAACAAAAAAATCTGTCCAAGTACCTTCTCCTACTGACATTAGTCTTGCTAGGATTTTTATTATCTCATGTATACACTGATTTCAATTTACTGGAACAAAAGAACTGAAGGAAATGAAGGAGGGAACAACTTATGGAAACATCATATCAATACAATGTCAGAGAGTAGTTGCATCCTCTCATTTTACAGCCTCCTTATTGGCTCCTCACATGCTACACAAGATGTCTAAGTTTGTCACTGGTTGGCCTGCCCTCTGCCCTTTCTTTAAAAATGTCATTATTTAAGAAAGGTGAAGGCTTCATTCTGCTCTTTATTTTATTCTGAATGATGATGTTTAACTTCCTAACAAACATGAATAATTTTTTATAAATAAATTTGGATCATTTTTTAAATATGTAATGTACCAAATAAGCAACCTATCAGTATTTATTAATGCATACAACCCACTACGCTATGTATATCATCTTTGAACTACTTTTATTACCATAGTGTGAATTGTATAAAGACTCAGTGAGTCAGTGGTGAAAAGGTTTGTCATGTATGCACAGGGAGTTGAGTTGGGATTCACAAAACTCAAGTGAGGTAGTGGCCTGCATCCACAATCTCAGTGCTCCTACAGTGAGAGGGAGGTAGACAGCCTAAGAGCAGAGAATCCCAAGATGCTGGCAAGTCAGTGTAGTGGTTTCAAAGAGAATGGCCTCCATAGGCTCACAGATTTGAATGATTTGAATGTACTGTCACCAAGAAGTGGCACTATTTGCTAGGATTAGAATGTGTGGCCTTGTTGGAGGTAGTGTCACTGTGGCTGGGCTTTGAGGTTTCAAAAGGCCCAAGCTGTGTCCAGTCATCCAGTCTCCCTCCCCCTCCCCCTCCCCCCCCCTCTCTCTCTTACTGCTGCCTGTGGATCTGGAAGCAGAAACTCCCAGCTACTTGTCCAGCAACATGTGTGGCTACATGTTGACATGCTCCTTGCCATGATGACAAGGAACTAAATCTCTGTAACTATAAGCAAGCCCCAATAAAATGTTTTTCTTTATAAGAGTTTCTGTGGTCATATTATCTCTTTACAGCAATAGAACATGTTGAACACAGTCAGCTAGTCTGGTATTGAACAAGAGATCTTGTCTCAAACAAGGGGAAGGAGGGGATTGAGGACTAACACCTAAGGTTGTCCTCTGACTTCTATACATGTGCTTTGATACACCACACACACACACACACACACACACACATACACCACACACACACACACACACACACACACACACACACACACACACACACACCATACACACATCATACACATACACAAAGTTCTTTTTTTTCCTTCATTTTTTAAATTGTGTTTGTAGAAATGCTGAAAATCCTTCAGTAAATGAAAAGATGTCATCATCTTTTTCATACCTACATTTATGAAAGATTCTTTTGAAAGATCTCTCTCTGGAGACCAATGAGATGGTGTTGAGGGTAAAGGTGCTTATGATCAAGGCTGATGGCCTGAGTTTGGTCACTAATATCAGTCTGCTAGAAGGAGAAAGCAGACTCCTGTAAGCTGTCCTCTGACCACATTGGTGCTCCAGCACTCCTTCACCCACCCACACATAACACACAAATAAATTGAAATGTAATTTTTTAAAAATTAAAAGCAAGCTCTCCATTTAGGCAAGGAGGTATAGGTAGTTGGCCTCTTCTACTGACTCAGGGCATCCACTAAGGTATTCAGGTAGCAACAGTTTTACAGCTGGGGGAATGAAGTGCCAGCTACAGAGACAGAATCTAGTTATTTCATGTATTTCATTATGCATATTTTTCATTTGCTCATAAATGTTACGCTTGCATGGCCATCAAAAATATAACCAAATTCTTATATATGCAAAAATATGATTGTATGTATACCATTGCCTGCTTCATTACATAATATGGCCTGAAAATTTTTCTATAATCATTTATAAATTTCTTAAATTCCCTTTATGAACACTAACTTTTCAAATAATTTTTGAAAGAACTCTTCCCAAATTAATTTTTTAATTTAACTTTTATTGGTAGGAGTTCAACAAAAATGTGATAAAATGGCATAGCATCTGATTCCAAATCAGAAGATTGTGTGTTCAAACTCTTCCCAAATAAAATTTTTGTTATTTTTGAGAGTTTTTTAAAGAAAGACTATACTTTCCAGTTTCCCTTGCAGACTACGGAAGTGTTTTCCGTCCCTACAAGGCTGCAGCCAACTTCTCACTGTGGGGAATTTTCTCTCACTCACCTGTGTGGTGTGGGTATTTTCTGATTGGCCCGCAGGGCATGGGAGGGACAGTCCACCCATTCATGTGGGTGAGATCTGAGATGACCCGCTTGACGTCTTCCTGCCCATAAACAGGGACCTACTTAAAAGTCAGACTTGCTCTCTTTCTGCCTTTTCTGACTCCTTTCATTTGCCCATTATAATCTAACAATTTCAATGCTTCAGGATTTTGATGTTAGGAGTTTTGATCTTGTGAACTTCAGGACTCAGTTTAATGCGATTTGAGATTGTATCTATCAAGATTATGGCTGAGATCCACATTTCAGACACATCAGAGAGCTTTGTTCACAAGAACTGGGAAATTGATCTCTGGCTAGACAGTTACTTGCCAAAGCTGATACTGTAAGTATGAGGATTCTTGATTCAAATAGTCTCCAGATTCGGGGACTATTTTTTGACCTAGAAGAAAGAGCAGATTTTATAGAACTGGTTTTTCATTCTTCTACAGAATATGGCTGTGCCAGAGCAATGTAGGAATTTTCCCAGACCATGGAGACCCCTGGACTGCCACACAAATGCTTATCAATTGAATATACTTAGCAGGAGGCTCAGTGGCAGGCAAGATGTCACAGAAAAACCCTGCCCTCCTCCCACTGTTGATGCAAAACAAAACAGTCCATGGTTCTCATATTAAAGAGAATAAAAGCTGCCCCCATTTTGAGTGACCATAGCCTGAGAACACAGATTTAAGTTACCCCAAATTCCATGTCCCAACATGGAAGTGGTTTCAGAAAATTTTATAGTTTTACAGAGCAAAGGAAGTCAAATCAAGACAAGCCATTAGCATTGTTGGGTATATCAGAGATGTGGGGACAGAGAGATGGGGGCAGCTTTTCTACAGCTTTCAATGCTGGCTAATGATATTCTTAGCTTTGTGTTGGTGGAAGCTAGTGGTCTGCTAGGCTAATACATTCCAAAAGTTTTTGTTCATGAGCTACAAGTTGTTAGTTCTGACACAGACGTGGGTATGGAATGGCTGTTCTAGAGGTCTATAAGGATCCAAGGAGAAGGTAACTAGCTACTGGACCTGCATCATTCCAGCTTCTCCATAGTACTGAAAGTCTTATCAGTTCATCATTCTCTGCAGATGCAACTTCTATCCTGGAGTTCTCATTCACATTCCTCCCACCCTCCCTCTTCCTTCCTTTCATCCTTCCTTGCTTCTCTCATTCCCTTCTTCTTTCCTTTCCTTTTTTCCTCCCTTCCTTCTTTCCTTCCTTTCTTTTTAATCTTTTCTCTTCTTCATTTTTTTTCAGACAAGGTCTCATCTAGCTGAAACTGGCTGTGAACTTTCTCTGTAGCAGGAGATGACTCTAACTTCCTGAACCTTCTGCCTCCATCCTATAAGTACTGGGGTTTCAGGTGACCACTATACCACTAAAGCTCAGAGAATTGATTTCCAGCATTGTAAATGTTGTCTTTAAACTTTATGTGGAGTCTATTAGGAGCAGAAAACTAGAATTGACTGGAAATGGGGTCTTTCGTTAAATGCCACTTTTACACCAGGTTTCAAGAATTTAATGTGTCGAAAGGTTAGCATGTTTTTTTTTTTTTTTTTTTTTTTTTTTTTAGTGAAGCATAGACAAAACGTTTAGACAATTAGAATATGTGATTGAACCATATCTATTTCTGTCATATTAGTAACTCTGGAGAGTAGATTTAGTTCTTATATTTGAGGGCTCACAGGAAGTAACTTGTGTGCCTTGGGCAGATAGGTCTTGTAGAGATCTGTTTGGCTTTGTAAGCTGTTGAGGAGTCTTTGGGATCTAGAAGTGGGGGTGGCGGGAGGGGGAAGGGTGGCGGCTCAGTAGCAGAAGGATCTGAGTTTGATCCCCAGAACACACACAAAAGAAGCTAGTCATGGTGATGCATGCTTGTAATCTCAGTGCCAGAGAGGCAGAGGCAGGATGATAGGATACTTAAGATACTGCAGACTTTCTCTCCTTTCACCCTAACCTCTTTGATGAGTTCAAGGCCAGTTAGAGGTATCATTTGGGGGGGGGGGAGGGAGATAGATAGATAGATAGAGAGATAGATAGATAGATAGATAGATAGATAGATAGATAGAGATAGACAAAGACAGAGAGACAGAGACAGACAGAGACAGAGAGAGAGAGAGAAATGAAAAAAATAGCTGAAGTATTACATCTGAGGTTGTCCTCTGGCTTTCCTATGCAAACACATACACCAGCACACACATATACACATGCACATATGTATACAAAAAGGAATGAAGACTGGTTTCTTGACATAGTTTTTATATTCCTAAGAAAGACAATAGCACATGTAAATCCATCACCTAAGAGAAGACTCTATGTATGGAAACCATGTTTGGTGCCATGAACTGACCACCAAGGAGGAAACAGGGAACAGAGTGGCCAGCTAGCTAGCTGTGGTGACCAAACAAGGAAGACAAACAGGACACCTTGATGGTGACTGCCTAGGCTTCTTTTTGTTTCTCTGTCTTTTGTTCAGGGGGTCGTGGCCATGAACCTTCTGACAAGTTAGGAAAAAGTATTGCTTTTGCTTCTCTCAATCACCTATAGAACACCGAGGCATCTCATGAGCACTGGGCTTAGACTAAGCTACTGATACTTAACCCCAGAAATTTGCTAAGGGTCATGGATGCAAAAGCAAATTGATATAAAGAAGTTGAGGGAGAGACACAGAAACAGACATTTTTGAATCTGTGCCAGTAGTGAGGAAGGTAATGTGGTATTTTATAGACACACAAGAAGAGCAGTCATCACACAGCTATGTGTCAGTGTGCTTGTGGAGGTAGCTGATGTCAGATCCAAGTGCTCAATAAGGAAGTGCAGAGGAAATGGATAGAAGATGGAATGTGGGGGGGGGGGGGAGGCTTCTAAAAAGAAAGGTGGCTCCAACAGCCTGGATTCCAGAAAAGACATGGGGCAAGCTGAACAGTCTGTGATAGATAGAGAATGGGTTGAGCTTGGCTGCCAGGCAGAGAGCTTGTGCCTTGATTAGGAAGTGGTGGGATGGAGGTGATACGGTTTTTACTAATTTGGGTGGAAAATTATAGAAGTGTTCAAATTCCCAAGTAAATAAGGAAATATTATTCACTGATGAAAGCATCTCAGGAGAGGGCCAGGGCCAGCCAGTGTGGTAGCATAAGTCTTTATTCACAGCACAGAAGGCAGAGGCAGGTGGATCTCTGAGTGTGAGGGCAGCATGATCTATATAGCAAGTTTCTAGATGGCCAGGGCTAGAAGCAGGGTTGCACAGTGCAAGGAAATTCTTTTGAGACTATGTGGAGGACTGAGAAGTCAGGTCATTATCCTTGCTACTTGAGTTATTTGGGTCACAATCTGGGCCCTGGTAACCCTGACAAGCCAAATACAGCCATCTGTCCTCAATAAACCAGTGAAGGAGACAAACAGTGAAAAGCAGAAAAGGAAGACTTGGTTATTGTGGCCACATTAGGAAGAGGGACAGAGAGATCTGTTGATTCCTGCAGGCCATCTTTAGGTTATGGATGTGAGGTTTTGATTTAAATAGAGGACAAGAGGTAGGTACAGCACATCAGACCTGATCAAAGTGGGGTCCTACCATCACTGATCCCTCATTTTCTCAGCCCCAGTCTCCCCTGCAAGGTGGACTGACAAATTGTCAGAACTGTGAAATATCTTCCTAGGTGACAAATGAGATCTCCTAGGAGACAAGTTCTCCCTCTGGCGGGCACCTGTCTTCAATCATTTCCTTCCCCTTCTATGAGATTCCTGGGGAATTCCATTTTCTTGGGGCACCTTGTTTCAATAATCTGATAGCCAAGATTAGTGGGACACAGTGTCTCTAGCATCCTCATTGCTGCTGATTAGTAACTTGCACACCTTTTCTGGACTTCTCTCCTGTCCATGCAAGCTTACTTCATGGATATGTTCACGGTACGTCAGGCAGTGGACACTGTCCACCTGCACTTTGTCCTCAGACAGCGGACACTGTCCACCTGCACTTTGTCCTCAGACAGCAGACACTGTCCACCTGCACTTTGTCCTCAGACAGCGGACACTGCCCACCTGCACTTTGTCCTCAGACAGTGGACACTGCCCACCTGCACTTTGTCCTTAGACAGTGAACACTGTCCACCTGCACTTTGTCCTCAGACAGTGAACACTGTCCACCTGCACTTTGTCCTCAGACAGTGGACACTGCCCACCTGCACTTTGTCCTCAGACAGTGAACACTGCCCACCTGCACTTTGTCCTCAGACAGTGAACACTGTCCACCTGCACTTTGTCCTCAGACAGTGGACACTGCCCACCTGCACTTTGTCCTCAGACAGCGGACACTGCCCACCTGCACTTTGTCCTCAGACAGTGGACACTGCCCACCTGCACTTTGTCCTCAGACAGCGGACACTGTCCATCTGCACTTTGTCCTCAGACAGTGGACACTGCCCACCTGCACTTTGTCCTCAGACAGCGGACACTGCCCACCTGCACTTTGTCCTCAGACAGCGGACACTGCCCACCTGCACTTTGTCCTCAGACAGCGGACACTGTCCATCTGCACTTTGTCCTCAGACAGTGGACACTGCCCACCTGCACTTTGTCCTCAGACAGTGGACACTGCCCACCTGCACTTTGTCCTCAGACAGTGGACACTGCCCACCTGCACTTTGTCCTCAGACAGTGGACACTGTCCACCTGCACTTTGTCCTCAGACAGCAGACACTGTCCACCTGCACTTTGTCCTCAGACAGCGGACACTGCCCACCTGCACTTTGTCCTCAGACAGTGGACACTGTCTACCTGCACTTTGTCCTCAGACAGTGGACACTGTCCACCTGCACTTTGTCCTCAGACAGCAGACACTGTCCACCTGAACTTTGTTTCCCAGCAGTGGACACTGTCCACCTGCACTTTGTCCTCAGACAGCAGACACTGTCCACCTGCACTTTGTTTCCCAGCAGTGGACACTGTCCATCTGTATTTTGTTGCATGCCTGTAGACAGCAGACTACTCTTATTAAACCAAGCCATTATTGCTGTTGTATCTTCTCAAAGATGCCTGTTTTATTTAGTTTCCCAGAAAGAATTTTGTTTTAAACTAAAAGCATGTTTTTATAGTCATGTCTAAAATAGATAATTCTCTTTCCAAAGGCTTAATGTAACTTCATCTTTGAAATGGGAACAATAAAAGTCAATGTCACCTTGAAGGCTGTTAAGAGGATCATATGATTGAAGTAGCTGAAATGTGAGAGTAAAACAGTGTGCGATGTGTCATTCATTTGTCATTGTCCTATACGACTTGATACACCATAGCAAGCTTGCAGTCCCTGTTCCATAGTGATGGAGACTTCAGAAAAGATGCATCGGTATAGGTTTTCAGGGTGTTAAAATATAAGAAACCAAGTGGCTCTTATATTTCATTGTTGTTGTTTTTCTCATTGTGTGTGCAAAGCATGTGCATGTTTATGAGAGTGTACATTAACATGTATGTGTGTGCACATGGAAACCAGAGGTTAATCTTGGATGTCAGTCCTCAGGGGGCATCCATGTTGTCTTTTGAGAAGGAATATCTCACTGGGACCTGGTGATGTCTGACTCATCTGTGCTGTGTCTGCTTCCCCAGAGCAGGAATTGTAGCATAGCACCACAGTCAGCTTTTATGCAGCATCGGGACTTGAACTCAGGCCCTCTTGCTTGCATGGTAAACACTTTGAGCCATCTCCACAATCCCTCAAATTTGTATTCGGTGTTGAGGTCAAATACTTAGGGATTTTCATTTTATCTGAAGTTATTATAGATATCTTCTCCACGTCTGCGTGACAAAGTAAAATGAGAAAAAGGAAACCGAGACTGGCTACCCCACCAGTCCTCCCTTCCCCTGGTGCTGGCCTCCTCTATGTGTGCTAATGGGCACTTTTTTTACCCCATGTGCCAATCTGCCCATAACAGGTCTCAGGAGGAAACGCCCCCCACAATCCCCCTTACTCGGGCACCTTTGTGTTAGATTCCTCCTGACTCCCTTAGCCTCACTCCAGTTCACCTTGGAGAACACATTTTTAAGCTAATTTGGAGAAAAAATAGTTTGCGAAGGACTTCGCACAGGTAGTTCATTTTTCCCTCTCAATGACTGTTTCACAGCATTTAGACCAAAAGGTCAGAAGGCGCCAAGGATACGGAAGTGGGACAGGGTAAGCAGTAAACGCCCTTCTCAGAAGTGCTCCACACTGATCAGGGACTAGAGCCAATCTCTAGTTGATTGAGAACATATATGCTGGAAATTCTGTTAAGCACCGTACAGTCATGATTTTTGTTACCCTTTTTAGCAAGCTGAAATGCCGCTGTAATCCACTCAGAGATGAAACAAACAGAGTCTAATATTTAAATATATGTCATCGCATATATTTATCTGCCAGTTCCAAAACACTAAACTACATCTGTGGCCTGGAGCTCTGATGCATCCAAGTATTTCCAGGTTCTTAGTGTCTTATTTAAAAAAAAAAAATGGAAAGGATGACACATAGGAAGTTAAGCAGCAAACAGTTTCATTTATTTATTAATTTTTTATTTCATTTATTTATTATTTTTTATTTCATTTATTTATTATTTTTATTTCATTTATTTATTATTTTTATTTCATTTATTTATTAACTTTTTATTTCATTTATTTATGTGTATGTATGTGGGTGGGTCACAGGACAGCTTGAAGGAATAAGCTTTTCCCTACCACTGTGTGAATCCTAGGGATTAAACTCAGGTCCTCAGGCATGGCAGCAAGGGCCTTTAGCCACTAAGCCATCTTGCAGGCCCAAGCAAAGACTTTTTAAAAATGTTTTTTTTTTTTGGAAGTAATATTTATTTAGGGAAAATGACAAATTTTTAGTATAATATGATAGTTAAATGGACACTGATACAGGGTAGACTTCTATGACCAAAGAACACTATCTACTCTGGAAATACACACATTTAAATACATTTTCCACAATCTAGTCCACCTTTTCAATTGGTATGAAATTTTCTCATATACTCCTTATGAGTACTTACTATATAATGAATGTGCCATACTTGGACCTCTCTCTTACTGGTATCAAAAGTTCCTTGGTTTCCCAATTTTCTGTAACTCTTCTACCTCCTGTTTCCACAGAAAGCAGGCAAATCAGTCCTCACCCTTTGCCAACTGTGTATAACCTCTTTGTTTTGGTTGGTGGTATCCTCTTATAGATACTTCTAGGGATACCTGGCAACTTCTGAAATGGATGCATTTTTGGAACACCTTAGGAAGGATGCTGTCTCCACTCTACTGTCCAATAATGGCTACCTATTATTTCAATTGTATGTATCCCTAACGGTTTATGTGCTAGCATCCAATACACATATTGAGGAATTAAGAGGGCAAAATTGGGAATGAGTATTTGTGCTGTTGATAAAGTCCTAAGTATAATAGAAGTCCTCAGTTCAATCTGCAGTAGCACATGAACTGAAATACATGGAAAATGATGGCACTCAGATGGAGCTATATTATAAAATAAATTGTGAGAGACAGACATACAGACATACAGACAAAATATATTTATCTTTATATTAATTTTTCCTTAAAATATATTCTGATTATGTTTTTTCTCCTCCCAGAACCTCCCCTTCTCCATACCCACTCAACTTCCTGTTCTCTCTTTCTCTGCATCTAAACCAAACCAAGACAAAAAGAAAAGAGTAAGACAAAAAATACTAAGAGAAAACAAAACAAAAGGCCTACAGAGCACGTGGAGTCTTAGAGCTTTGTGTTTGCCAGCTGTTCCTGGGCATGGGACTTGCTCTGGCATGCAGTAGATTTACCAGTGATACTCTACTGGAAAAAACTAAATCTCTCTTTCCCAGCAGGTAACAATTGCAAATGACTTCTTGGTTAGGGGTGGGACTTTATGTTCACTTTCCTTTCTTAGTACTGAGATTTTTCTCTGGTGTGAATTGGGGCAAGTCTTTTTTTAATTATTAATTAAATAATTATTTTTCCTGCCCAATCTCAGTTTTCCCTCTCTCTCTCTCTCTACTCCTTCCAGTGTCTCCCCTAAGCATCCCCTTTGCCCCTCCCCATCCACTCCTCCTCTATTTCTCTTTAGAAAAGGGCAGACCTCCTGTGGATGTCAGCTAGCCATGGTATATCAAGTTGCAGTAAGACTAGGCTCCTCTTCTCCAATTAAGGATGCATGAGGCAACCTAGTAGGAGGGAAGGGTCCCCAAAGCAGGTGACAGAGTCAGAGACAGCTCCTGGCCCCACTGTTAGGAGTCCTGTAAGAAGACCAAGATACACAACTGTAACATATATCCAGAGGGCCTAGGTCAGTCTCTTGCAGGCTCTCTGGTTGGTGGTTCAGCCTCTGTGAGCCCCTATCTTCCCAGGTTAGTTGATTCTGTAGGTTTACCTATGATGTCCTTGACCCCTCTGCCTCATCCAATCCTTGTCCTCCCCTGCTTCATATGATTCCCTGAGTTCTGCCCTAAAGTTTGGCTGAGGTTCTTTGCATCTGTTTCCATCAGTTGCTGTGTGAAGCCTCTCTGATGACAACTGTGCTAGGCAACAATCTATGAGTACAGCAGAATATCATTGGGAATTACTTCATTGACTTTTAAAAAAATTCAGTCATATTTGCTTTTATCCTAGGTCTTTGGGATGTGCAGCCTCTGGGTCCTGGCCTTCCAGCAATGAGGGGTGGGTTCCTTCTCATGGTATGGGTCTCAAGTTGGACCAGTCATTGGTTGGCCACTCCCATAATTTCTGCACCTCCTTTATCCAAGCACAACCTGTAGGCAGAGCAAATTGTTCGCCGAAGGTTATGTGGCTGGGTTGGGGTCCAAATCCCTCCAGCGGAAGTCTTCTCTGGCTACAGGAGATGGCCAGTTCAGGTTCTATATCTCCCATTGCTAGGAGTCTTAGCTAGGGTCAACTTCATAGATTCCTGGGAGTGTCCATTGCACTAGGTTTCTAGGTCAGCTCTGAGATGCCCCTGATTCCAGTTGTCTCTCCCAGTACTCTCCATCCATCTTCCCCATACCTAATCCCTCCTGTTCCCATGCCCAACCCCCATCCACACCCCTTCCTCCCTCACTGGTGATGTCAAATCTATTTCCCATTCACAGTTAGATTCATGTATCCCCTCATCTCCTTTAGCTCTCCTTGTTACTTAGCTTCTTTGCGCCTATGGATTTTAACATGGTTATCTTTTATTTTACAATTACTATCCACTTATAAATGAGCACATATCATATTTGATTTTCTGGGTCTAGGTTACCTCACTTGGGATGATATT